>NC_053499.1:40156407-40403907 GCF_905171775.1 Rana temporaria | reverse complement strand
ATCTCTTGTACTCTATAAGATTTCTCTCGTTCAGCCTCTCGTGCTGAAGGAAGGATATCTATTGACTTAAATAGCATGACTGGAGAAATCTGCTCTACCTGCTTTTGTATTTTAAAAGCCTACACCAATGGCTGTTAGAATACCCAAACAGTAGCTGTTCAGCCAACAATTTAGCACCCAGCTTCTTCGACTTTAATTTCCAAGGATGTCGGGTGTGCGGGTGCTGAAAGGGCCACCCATGGCTTAAATTTAATCTGCTTCATCCTGATCCAGCCAAAATTTGCTATGTATGTTGCCAGCTTAAGGGTGATGCTTTCCATTATTCTTAGACCATACTTTGACGTTAAAGAGCTGAGGTCTCTATATCTCTGAGCAGCTTTTGATTCAAGTAGAGCGATTATTAGGATATTGATTTACTCCTTCTAATCTAGGGAGGATTGAGTTGGAAGGGAAAGTAGAGGGGGATGTGAAAGAAATGGTGTGTATGGGTGCTACAGAGAACCTGAAAAGAATAGCAAAAGGGAGTGAAAAAAATTATAATAAAAAGGTGGGGGGGGGGGCTATGTACAGCCCAGGGGTAGTGGTGTCCTTAGATGCTTAAAAAGCTTTTGATTCTATTGACTGGATCTACCTCTGGGCTGTCCTTCGTAAATTTGGGTTTGGTTCCTAACTAATCCCTATCTAACTGGTCCCTAATTTGGTTTTATTGCCTAACTACATATACTCTCTACTTGGCCTGTGCGGCCAAGGAGTGTACTAACAATTCTTTGTCCGCTCCCTTTCCTCTGTCTAGGGGGATGAAGCAGGCCTGTCCCATTTCCCCCATCCTGTTTGCTCTTACTTGGAGCCTTCGGCCATCCAACTTTGTGCTGCAGACTTGGTGAAAGGAATTGAAGTGGGTGGGACTGAAGAAAAATTGTCCTTGTATGCTGACAATACTCTCCTATATCCTAGCAACACATCCTCCTCACTACAGGCCACTTTGCAGATAAGTGACAAGTTTAGCACCTTCTCTGGAATTAGAGTTAAATGGGACAAATCTCTAAATTTCCCTTAGCCCTTCTTATCCCAAACCGGCTACGGACACCATGCCTTGCTGGGTGGATGGGTTAAGATACCTTGGGATACAGGTTGTGAGCTTCTTGGCGACTTACTGTATATGGATCTTAACCTATCTCCTTTACTTAGGCTGTTCTCCCAGGAATGTGCATCTTGGAAATGACTCCCACTTACTCCAAGAGACAGGGTTAATCTTATCAAGATGGTTTACTTACCAAAATGTCCATATTATTGCAAAAATACCCCAGTACCCATACCAAACACATTTTTCAATAAATTGGCCAGCATCGCCTTGTCCTTTGTGTGGGCTGGGTAAGTTCCATGATGTTCCCTGGTTTTCAGTGACCTAGCAATACATCTGCAGATACCCTAGAGCAGTGGCTCTCAACCTTTCTAGTGCTGTGACCCCTTGATAAAATTTCCCAAGTTGTGGGGACCCCTAACAGTAAAATTATTTTCGTAGCATGGGTTTTCAGCACCCAAGGCAAGACAAGTGATTTGCGCCCCTAACCCATAAACATTTAGCGCTCCTTGAGTCCCTTCCACTCGTACAATATTAAAACCCCTAATGGTACATTTAAGGATGTACCACTCTTTCTCTTTGTTCTCCTTTTATCTCTCTCTATTCTAATTTTTTTTCTTGTTCTTTCTCTTATTCCTTCTCTCCCATTTTCTTTGTTCCTCCCCTTCTTTTCCTCTCCTTTCCATGTATTCTCTATTTTAATTCCTTACTCCTTGGTGGTGGTGGGGGGGGGGGATGGGATGAGTGGCAGTGCTGGAGGAAGACTGGGAGAGCGTTGTGGGCTTCAGGAACAGCCCAGGATTCAGTGACCGCTGGCAAATCATCATTTGACCCCCGAGGGGGTCTTGCCCCCAGGTTGAGAACCACTGCCCTAGAGGCAGTCCTCTTAGGGTTGTATGGTACTTTAGGTCATTTTGATTTCAAGGGCCCCAGGTCTGATCCAGCTGTTACCACTCCAATGAGGACAACCCTTTTAGTGTTGCATAATGCAAGGGCAAAATACTGTTCTCCTCTAACCTTTTTGCCACATATCCCCCTAAAGGGTAATCCTAAAATTTTTCACCTGCACAATATCAAAGGTCTGTGGCTGTTGGCTGTTTGTTGAGTGGTTGGCCTGAAGAATATTACTGTATGTCATACAGGAGACTGATGGTATTCTCTGATCTCAGGGCCAAATATCATCTTCCTAATAGTATGTTCTTCAGGTATTTGCAGTTGCAGAAATTTGCAGACATGCAGTCCAGTTGCAATACCCCTCCCCTCTTACTTCAATGTCTAACCACATTGATGCTCATCTCAAACATGGTGGGGAAACTGTTTTTCTCTTTGTGCCTTAGACTCTCCCTGGCCTATGCCACTAACTCAGCTCATACCTATCAAAAGTGAAACACTGACTTGCCAGATCTGGGTGAAGAAGAATATAAGATCTGCACCAGCCATTATGATCTCCACTAGAGACCGGTTTATACACCTGAAATTTCTCCATAGAACTTATTTTACCTCTCAATGGCTGGCTGCTATTTCCTATTGGACTAATTTTTCTTGTACAAGTTGCCACTCCCCTGTAGGCCCCCTCCTACACATGGTATGGACATGCCCCTCCATCAGATCTTTTTGGTCAGCAGTAGTGGCTAAACTGTGTGACTCAACCATCGGTTTGGACCAGGGCCGTCTTAATAGCATCATGGGCCCCTACAATGGAGACAGCACAGGTCAACAGACATCAAGTAGGTAGGAGGCAGACAAGCGGAGCTTCCCCTTTTGGGTGGAGCTCTGCATTAACTACATGAACAATCATTCTGTACAGCAAAGAAACAGTGGGGAAAATACTACGAACATAAAGTAACAAAGCTGTCCTGTGCATATAATATATCTGCTAGATTGATGCCCCCCAGCACTCTGACTCCTCTACACCCCAGATATCCCCCCAGCACTCTGACCCCTTTACACCCCAGATATTCCCCCATCACTCTGACCCCTCTACACCCCAGATATCCCCCCAGCACTCTGGACCCTCTACACCCCAGATATTCCCCCCAGCACTCTGACCCCTCTACACCTCAGATATCCCCCCAGCACTGACTCCCACTCCAACTCCTACCCCGCAGCTTTCGAGTCCTGAGCATTCAAGCTGCATTGGGGTGGGGTCAGAGCATCACTGGCGCTCTGGCCCTGCCCCTCCCTGCTGGCTGTGAAATAATAGGCATTATTCTGCACAGCATGACGCACCGCTGCCAGCCTGCCTCCTCTGTGTATCCATCACTCTCAGTGCCATCATGGGGCCCCCAATTTTGGGACAACGTGGGCTCAAGGACCAGCTGCTTTGAAGAAAGTGCAGGGGCCCCCATGCAGCTGGGGCCCCTGGGCAGTGCCCAGGTGTGCCCTCTCATTAAGACAGCCCTGGTTTGGACCACAAAATACTCCTGTTGGACATCTTAGAGAGAGTAGATTTAGGTCATCATGTTAAAGTGGTTGTAAATCTCAGTCATGGAATCTGAGCAAAGCACTTTTATCTGTAGTGTTTACCTATCTTTTGCCAAAGTGTAGTTTCTCTCTGGTGCTTCATTCTTCTGTTATCAGCATGAGTCACTTCTGAGAAGTTTTCTGGACACATGAGATACATTTGTGTGGGGAGGGAGGAGGGGGTGGGGAGCTCAGCAGACAGAGTGTCTATTCAGAACACAGTTCTTCTGCTGTGTGGAGGGGGTGTGTGTGCCTTTCCTCCAATCAGCTCTCACACACTGTTAATGCAGCCTCTATGCCCCCTCCTTTGTGCTCATGACAGATGAACAAAGATTTTAACACTTTTCTTCCATTTTGAAGGGGTGTTGGGAAGAGAAGACTGTAGATAAACAAGTAATATCTATGTAGGAGGATTTGTTTAATCTCTGTGTATCATCTGAGGCTGATCAGTTCACTGGGTATATGTGAGGGTTTACAACCACTTTAAGTTGTTTATTTTCTTTTCTGCTTTTTTATGCCCAAAGAAAGATTCTTTTAAAGCGACCTCACCCTCCTACTCTGACCTCATAGTGTGACGTGATTGATAACGCTTAAGCGACTTATAAATGAACCTACGCAAGTAGGAACTGCCCTAAAGAGTTTGATCAGATATGATCAACTATAGATAGACGCCTGGGCTTCTAGATATCTCATTTATACAAGGCTGTGAAAACATACTGCCTAGAGGCTCTTTATCTAGTGGATATCGCAACATTCTATTTCTGTGTTACCTTTCTCATCTTTCTTCTCCATCCCCTATTCCCTTTGCACCCTTCTACCTCTCTACCTTTCCGCAGCTCTGACGATGTACTGATGTCACCTCACAATTTTCCATGAAGATTGTCTCTTTCTGTACTTGTCTTACATGGCTTCAGATATGTCTTCTCATAGCTTGTACTTCACCATTTTGGTTAAAACATTTATTAAAGCTTTTTAGGCGTAGCCCTCTCACAAGTGATTTTGGACATAGTTAAGGTGGTCTCAATGTCTCCCCCGTTGTTAACAATTGCATAATATGCTGCATTGTTTATATTTGTCTGATCTATTTTCTCACTAAACATTTTCTACAAAAAAAAAAAATGTGATGTGCAGGTTTCTTCTACATTTTTTACTGGTGATCCTGCCAGGAACTCACACCCTGTTCCAGGGTAACTACTGTATTGTATATAGGATGAGCAGGGTTGTCAACCTAGGACAACCCTTTTCTTTTTTATATTAAATAGACCATAAGGGGGAAATTAAGAGAGATGTATTGTTAGAGTTTACATACACTTATAGGTAAAAGACGATTGCACAGTTAAAGGTGAGGTTCGGCCAAATTTTTTTTTAAAAAGCCAGCTGTTAAGACCGGCAGTGGGTATGGTACTGCGGCCTTCTTTCCATCCCTCAATCGCCGAGCATAAGTGATTATCGCTACCACAGGAGGTAGAGGGATAGTGGAGATGAATGCAGTTTCCAGGATGATTCTTCCCAATGGTTAGAATATTCCCCCAAACATGAGCCAAGACTTCATGAAGGTACCAGGCATAGCATCGCTTTATTGAGAGACAGGTTCTTATATACACCAAAAAGAATACTTGCAGTAATCGGATGCACAATGACACACTCCACCCACAACATCATACAATTGTTTACTAACGAGCCCCCCTCAATACACCTCTTTTAGGAGACAGACGTTCTGTCTCCGATATATTCCACATGAGCTAATTGCTAGTCATTTACCCAGACGAGGTGACTCGGAGATAAGCTCTTCTCACCTGCTAAACAATACACATCTCATCAATAGAAATTCACACAATGAACGGTTCTTGACGGCCAGACCAAGGTTCATTTACATGACACAGCAGACAACATTACCACAGCAAGCTTTTATAGTACACCCGCCCTCTCTCTGCCTGGGAGATATTGAGATCAGTTAAGGAATAAACCAATTATCTCCAGGCAGAGAGCAAACAATTTTCCCAAAAGTTGGAACACCCCTTTCCACACAAGGTATCCCTACCATTACATATGCCCTGATAGCCCCGATCTGGGGGTCCAACAGATCCAAATTTCACCCAGATCGGTCTAGGGGTTCTTAACCACTTAAGGACCACCGCATGTACATATACGTCCACAATATGGCACGTACAGGCACATGGGCGTATAGGTACGTCCTCGCCTATTAGCGGGTGGGGGGTCCGATCGGGACCCCCCCCGCTACATGCGGTGGTCGGGTCCGCTCGGGGAGCGATCCGGGACCACGGCGCGGCTATTTGTTTATAGCCGCTCCGTCGCGATCGCTCCCCGGAGCTGAAGAACGAGGAGAGCCGTGTGTAAACACGGCTTCCCCGTCCTTCACTATGGCGGCGCATCGATCGCGTCATTCCCTTTATAGGGAAGACACGATCGATGACGTCATTCCTACAGCCACACCCCCAAACAGTTGTAAACACATACTAGGTGCACCCTAACTCCTACAGCGCCACCTGTGGTTAACTCCCAAACTGCAACTGTCATTTTCACAATAAAGAATGCAATTTAAATGCATTTTTTGCTGTGAAAATGACAATGGTCCCAAAAATGTGTCAAAATTGTCCGAAGTGTCCGCCATAATGTCGCAGTCACGAAAAAAATTGCTGATCGCCGCCATTAGTAGTAAAAAAAAAATAAAAAATAAAAATGCAATAAAACTATCCCCTATTTTGTAAACACTATAAATTTTGCGCAAACCAATCGATAAACGCTTATTGCGATTTTTTTTACTAAAAATAGGTAGAAGAATACGTATCGGCCTAAACTGAGGAAAAAAAATGTTTTTATATATGTTTTTGGGGGATATTTATTACAGCAAAAAGTAAAAAATATTGCTTTTTTTTCAAAATTGTCGCTCTATTTTTGTTTATAGCGCAAAAACTAAAAACCGCAGATGTGATCAAATACCACCAAAAGAAAGCTCTATTTGTGGGGAAAAAAGGACGCCAATTTTGTTTGGGAGCCACGTCGCACGACCGCGCAATTGTCTGTTAAAGCGACGCAGTCCCGAACTGTAAAAACACCTTGGGTCTTTAGGCTGCATATTGGTCCGGGGCTTAAGTGGTTAAAAAACAAACCGGACCTATGAGAAAATACAGAATAACGTCTATTTTCTTCACACCAGCAGCTACAAATACGGCAGCTGCTGACTTTTAAAAAATGGACACTTACCTGTCCAGCGCGCCCGCGATGTCAGCAGCCGAGGCTGAGCAATTGTGCGGCCCTCCGCTGCTTCCGCCGCTATCCTCGGTGAGGGAATCAGGAATTGAAGCCTTGCGGCTTCACTGCCCGATTCTCTACTGCGCATGCGCGAGGATCGCGGGGTGCCATCACTGGTCCCCGCTCTCTCCTGGGAACAGCGGGGGGATGGCGTGCCAGGCTGGATTCCCCACGGGGATCCGAACCCGGAAGTGGTGCAAATACCTGTCTCAGACAGGTATCTGCACCCCCATCCCCCCTGAAAGGTGTCAAATGTGACACCAGAGGGGGGGAGGGAGCCAAAAAGCGGAGGTTCACTTTTCGTGTGAACCTCCGCTTTAAAATACATATGTGTGAACTGTGTGGCATTAGGTAGTTTGTATAGTTTTTATCACTACCATTTTTATTCCCAGCTTAAATGCAGATGTGCAGGAAATTGCAGGGGGTGAACACAAAGACAAATATTATTATGATACTATGGACAAATGCAAAAATGATATATATATATATATATATATATATATATATATATATATATATATATATATATATATATATATAATTTTTGCATTTGTCCATAGTATCATAATAATATTTGTATTATATATATATAAATAAGTAAATAAATAATATATATATATATATATATATATATATATATATATATATATATATATATATATATACACCGCAGTCTGTAATTAGCATTAACACAATGCTTTTTGTTGAATCCCACTCTAGTATAATTGTGTTACCCGTCGAGCCTGCCAGTAGATCCATTTATTTTTCACTTCCTATAAAAGGGTAACAACACTGTTCACTTTACAGTGCAATCATCATAGTATTGTCACGAAAATTACAATTAACCTCATACAGTTATCGGAAAACTATATTTTTTACTGGTCCTTGAGGAAAGAAACAAAACAAAACAAAAAACATAATTAGATCAAATGGAGGGTGATTTACATTTGCCTACATTTTATTCATGTTAACTTTGGCACTCTAAAGCCCCCCAAAAGCTTTCCCATGTGTTCCTGGAACACACATGTAATCTGCTGTATCATTTCAGGACAGATGTTCATGCACTTGGTTCTGCTCCAGACAGTAGGGATAACAACCTGAAAGAAAGGCAGTCATGGATGGAGGAACTGCAGAAGGTATGAGCCTGGGGCTTTGATAACCTTAGAAAGAAAAATTGGGGTGGTTCTGCACTAAATGGCTAGGCATTTTTTATTTTGATGGGAACTGCTACCCCTACTAACAGCTACCTAAGTAAAGTATACAGTGAGGATTGATTACGGTAGTAGGTGTAGCGCTGTTCTATTGCTATAAATGAATGTGTCCTTTTAATAGGTGAAATATTTGTGCTCAATAAGGTCGTATGTATATTGTTATAATCATTCCTGAAATGTGTACCAAGTATTCTTAATCCACAAGTAAAATTAATAATAAGTGAAACAGAAATCAACAGACCTCAAACCATGTGCAAAAAAAGCAAACCGTATTGCTAATAAAGTGACTGGTGCTCTTTTAAACAGCGGATCAATCTTTTATATATGCAAACAAATTGTTGGTTTCTAGTATGTAATAGGTATTCCTCGGACATACATCAAGTGCTTATATTCCTCAAAATGTAAAATTTTAAATAAAGATGAAAGTAAAAAAAAAAATTCAAACCAAATATGGACATTCAAACATGTGCAAAATAAGTGGAAAATAATTATAAATAAAGTGACTGGTGCTCTTTTTGTTAAACAGTTGATCAATCTTTGATATATGCAGACAAATTATCAATCCTTGATATGTATACAGATAGACCTTATTTAAATATTCAGTGAATCAGGTGACAGGTGCTCTTCAAATGATCATAAATTCAAGCTTGTGTTCGTGCTTCCCCCTGTGGTGCCGCACTTGCAGTTTATGGGGCAGATCCACAGAGATCTGCACCCGCGCAGCGTATCAGAGATACGCTTCGCCGCCGTGCCTTACCTGGCTTTAGTTCGAATCCTTAAAGATTTTGCGCCGTAAGTTACGGCGGTGTAGTCTATCTCTGGCGGTGGAATTCAAATCGGCGATTAGGGGGCGTGTTTCATTTAAATGAAGCGCGTCCCCGCGCCAAATGAACTGCGCATGCGCCGTCCCGAAATTTCCCACCGTGCATTGCGCTAAATGACGTCGCAAGGACGTCTTTTTTTTTTAACATAGACGTGACTTACGTACATTCCGATTCACGGACGACTTACGCAAACAAAAAAAAAAAATTTAAATTAAACGCAGGAACGACGGCCATACTTAACATAGCAAGTCTAACTATACGCAACGAAATAGCAGCTTTAACTATACGCCGAAAAAAGCCGACTAGAGACGCTGTAAAAAAATGCGCCGGCCACTCATACGTTCGTGGATCGTCGGAAATAGCTAATTTGCATACCCAACGCGGAAAACGACGGGAATGCCACCCAGCGGACGCCGAAGAATTGCATCTTAGATCCGAAGGCGTACGAAGACGTACACCTGTCGGATCTAACCCAGAAGCCGTCGTATCTTGTTTTGAGGATTCAAAACAACAATACGACGCAGGAAATTTGAAAGTACGCCGGCGTATCAGTAGATACACCGGCGTACTCGCTCTGTGGATCTACCTAGTAGACATGTGCACTCTGAAATATTTTGTTTCGGAATTTCGTTTTCGTCTGAAAAATTTATTAATTTAGTTACTCCCGAAATTCGTTTTTATTTATTTTGTTTTATTAAAAAATGCATTCGTCCGAAAATCCGAATGAATTAAGGTCGAATCTGTCATTGAAGGATTATGGTGTCCGTCGAATGTTCTAAGAAGATTCGATGGAGCAGCTAAACTGTACGACACCACACTTGTACATTTCCGGTCGAATGTTTCGCCTACAAGCTATTGTATGACACTAGTAATAATTATATTTATAAAATAATTATTACTAGTCAACCAACATTCAAATTCTTCTATAGCCTATGGGCCAAGCATTTGACCGGAAATGTAGCGTCGTACAGTTTAGCTGCTTGTCGAATCTTCTTAGAACTTTTCGACAGACACCATAATCTTTCAATGACAGATTTGACGTTTGTATGTTCGCTGCTTCATCGAATCTTCGTCGTTCATGTCGAATGGTCTACCCCATCACTGTCTCTATAATGTCCAATTTTTTCTCTCTATGTCGAATCATTCCTCTCTATGTAGAATAATCTTGAACTAATAGAGTTAAGTTTAGGTAGATTTGATAGACACAGATTGCTATTGTCAGCGTCATGTCGAATCTCCTATATATATATATATATATATATATGTATATATATATATATATATATCGAAATGTTGTAGCAACGAAAACAGAAATAAAGCATTTTTGTATATCTTTCGGATTTTGTATTCTGTGTGTTTGTTTTCGTTTGTTAAAACGATAACGAAAATACCCGAAATTCAGACGAAAATGCACATGTCTACAGTATAGCATATCCCAGATCCTCACCGCTATGTGACTCTCCTTTCCTTCCTCTTTTAAAAGCTCAGCCCCTCATCCACTTGCAGAGAAAAGATTTCATCCCATTGCATAATAGTGTTTTATATCCTTTTATTTAGATTATTTAGTTTATGCAGTTGGAAAGGTACCCCCAAATTTTCAATGTTCAGAATGCATTTAAAATCAGGAAGTCTGGGATGGCATGCGCTCCACGTCTTCAAACAGAAAGTGACACAATGATACCGGAAACTCCGCACCATATTTCTCGTCAGCCCGACGTCATCAGGAGTGGCAGCTTTGAAGGTCCATCTATATTTGGTTTGGAATTTTTACTTTCATCTTTATTTTAAATTTTACATTTTGAGGAATTGAGCACTTGATTTATGTCTTAAGAATAACAATTACAAATATAAATAAGGCCCAATTAGCTGCTTACATACTAGTGACTAACAATTCCTTTGCATGTATCAAAGATTGATCAGGTGTTCACAATACAGTTCGCTTTTTTGCACACGGTTTAAGGTCTATTGATTTCTGTTTCATTTATTAAAAATTTTACTTGTGGATTAAGAATACTTCATACACATTTCAGGAATGATTATTACAATATAAAAACGACCTTATTGAGCACAAATATTTCACCCATTAAAAATACACATTAATTTATAGCAATAGAACAGCGCCACACCTACTACCCCAATCAATCTTCCCTTTGATAACCTTAAATAGTAGGTGTACTTTTAGAGAAAGTACATTTACAGTGGCGGAAATACATTTTTGATTCCCTGCAGACTTTGTAAGTTTGTCCACTTACAAAGAAATGAATGGTCTATAATTGTTATCATATGTGTATTTTAACTAATAAAGACAGACTATCAACCAAAAATCCAGAAAAAACACATGATACAAATGTTATAAATTGAGTTGCAGTTCAGTGAGTAAAATAAGCATTTAATCCCCAAGCAAAACATGACTTAGTTCTTGGTGGAGAAACCCTTGTTGGCAAGCAGAGGTAAGACGTTTCTTGTACTTGGTTTCAAGGTTTACACATATCTCAGGAGGGATTTTGGTCCACTTTTCTTTATAGATCTTCCCTCCATACATTTTCTATAGGATTAAGGTCTGGAGACTGGCTAGGCCACTCACGTGCTTCTTCTTGAGCTACTCCTTTGTTGCCTTGGCGGTATGTTGTGGGTCATTGTCATACTGGTAGAGCCATCCACAACCCATCTTCAGTGTTCTGGTTGAGAGAAGAAGGTTCTCATCCAAGATTTTACAAAACATGACCCCATCCATTAGCCCCTCAATGAGGCCAAGTGGGCCTATACCTTTAGCAGAAAAACAGCTCCAAGTCAAAATGTTTCCATCTCCGTGCTTGACTGTAGGCATGGTGTTCTTGGGGTCATAGTCAGCATTTTTCTTCAACTAAACACGGTGAGTCGAGTTAATGCCAAAGAGCTCACTTTTGGTCTCATCTGACCACAGCATTTTCTCCCAATCCTTCTCCAAAGCATTTAGATGTTCATTGGCAAACTTCAGATGGGCCTGTACATGTGCCTTCATGAGGAGGGTGACTGCAGAATTTCAATCCATGGCAACGTATTGTGTTACCAATAGTTTGTTTGGTGACTGTGGTCCAACTGCCTTGAGATCATTCACAAGCTCCTCCCGTGTAGTTCTGGACTGATTCCTGACTTTTCTCATGATCATCCTTACTCCACGAGGCAACATTTTGCATGGAGCGCCAGACCGAGGATGATTGATGGTTATTTTGTATTTCTTTCCGTCTGCAAATAATCGCTCCAACAGTTGTCTCCGTCTCACCAAGTTTCTTACTGGTGGTCTTGTAGCCCGTTCCAGCCTCGTGTAGGTCTAAAATTTTGTCTCTGATGTCCTTTGACAGCTCTTTGGTCTAGCCCATGATGGTGAGGTGTGAATTGAAGAAAGCTTCTGTGTCTTTTCTACACATAACGAGTTGTGTACCACATGTGCACATATTGTAGCCAGAATTATTGTTGGTTGGTAGGGGATGAAATATGTATTTTACTCACTGAACTGGAACTTAATTTATGATATTTGTATTGTGTGTTTTTTTTTTTCTGGATTTTTGGTGGATATTCTGGGGGTAATCCACAAAGATCCGGCGTAACGTAAATTTTACCATTTAAGTTACACTGCCTTAAAATTTCTACCTAAGTGCCCGATCCACAAAGCACTTACCTAGAAATTTTTGGCTGTGTAACTTAAATTCCGCCGGCGCAAGGTGTTCCTCTTTTCATGGGGGCGATTCCCATTTAAATTAGGCGCGCTCCCGCGCCGGCCGTACTGCGCATGCTCGTGATGTAATTTCCCCGACGTGCATAGCGCGAAATTACGTTACGCCGAGCTTTGTGGATTGCGACGGGTCAATAAAGTTGCGTCGGGAAAAAAAAAGATACGGCGCGAAAAAAAAATTCAAAAAAAATCGCGTCGCTGGACAGAAGGGTCTGTTTTTACAAGGTGTAAACAGTTTACACTTTGTAAAAGCAGCCCTAATTTTGCGTTTGCAAACTAAAACTTATGGAGAAAAAACGAAGCGTAAAAGCTTCGTGGATCTCCGTAAGTGCTAATTTGCATACCCGAGGCGGCATTTCGACACAAAATGCCCCCAGCGGCGGATGCGGTACTGCATCCTAAGATCCGGCAGTGTAAGTCCCTTACACATGTCGGATCTTCTGCCTAACTATGGGAAACTGATTCTGTGGATCAGTTCCATAGTTAGAAACAGGGATACGACGGCGTAACAGCAGTTACGCCGGCGTATCTCTTTTGAGGATTTGGCCCTAAATTTATGATATTTGTATTGTGTGTTTTTTTTTTTCTGGATTTTTGGTGGATATTCTGTCTCTATCAGTTAAAATACACATATGATAACAATTATAGACCCTTCATTCTTTGTAAGCGGGCAAACTTTCAAAATTATTGTCGCCACTGTACCTACCCTGCAATCTGTAGAAATTGGAAGCAGGATAGTCAGATCATGTAATGATATTTTATAAGATGGTTTCAGCATGTTTTTTTAAGTAAGTGAAGTAGGGGTAAGGGTACATTTACAACAGCAAATTCACCCTGCTTAGATGTGAGAACCCTAGTGGGGTATAGCTGCTAGAACTGGCAGCCTCCAAATGCTTACAATAGGCTGCCTCTCGCAGCCAATCACGGGAACCCCTGCTGTGGTTCTCGCAGCTAGTTGGATGGACCCTAATAAATACTTATACTGGGGGCTTTTTTGCTGAAATAAGGTACTGTATGGGAACCTTGATTTCTGCTTTAACTTTCAAAAGGCAGTTAATAAATCAAGTCAACTTTATTTCAAAACATGAACTTTATTTATTGTGAATATTAAGAGGCAAGCCATGTTTTATCAGTAGCACCTGTGTTCGCTTCAGGTTGTGTAATGGGAATCGCAGAGCTGATTGGTGCTGTGAGCTGTGTTTGTGTTTTATTAGGCAGTTAGAGGACAGAGACAAGATAATCTAATATTGACCTCCCAGCTGAATGACAAGGAGGGATCGCTGCTCCAGCTGCAAATAGAACTGAAGACCTTGACTCAGGTGAGAATTCTGTAAAACCAAGTTTGGAAACATATAGGCATCAAACCCCCCCAAAAACTGTGTTTTTTTCCCATGCTTCTTCACTCTGCTACTTCAGCCATTAGAAGTAAAGGAAATGTTTGATACTTCCGGGTATGAAAAAGCATGTGAGTCCCTACCATGTAGGTGATTGGCCCAGCTTGGTCACATGGTCCTTAGCTGGAGCTTATAATGGGCTTATTTCTGTACTCTTGGTGGCAGAATGAGACAGCGAGGAAGCAAAAGAGATTTATTGTCATGGGAATGCATGCGATTTTACATGTCACTGCAACAGACAGATTGGAACCAAGTCTCAAGAAGGTCAGAGAACACTACAGGAGCACTAGAATGTGAATTTGTCAGAGATTTGGACACATTGTATAAGGTGGTAGAGTGACTTTTCACAACGATTTAAGGAATTCTTTTTCACTGCAGGAATAATTACCAACACAGATATTGTGACATAAATTACCAACCACAAAATAAATAGTACTTAAATAATTAATGGTATACGCAAAAAAAAAATTATATACACTGAGCAAAATTATAAACGCAACACGTTTGTGTTTGCCCCTATTTATCATAAGCTGAACTCAAAGATCTATGACTTTTTCTATGTACACAAAAGGCCTATTTCTCTCAAATAATGTTCAGAAATATGTGTTAGTGAGCACTTCTCCTTTGCTGAGATAATCCATCCATCTCACAGGTGTGGCATATCAAGATGCTGATTAGACAGCATGATTATTGCACAGGTGTGCCTCAAGCCCCATACACACTATGGCCCAGATTCACAGAAAGCAAAGCGCACATTACGCCGCCATAGAGCAAACACTGTACGCTACGCCAACGTAGCGCGGAGAGGCAAGCATTGCATTCAGCAAGCCAGTGTTCCCAACGTTGCACCAGCGTGGTGTGGGTTTCGAAGGCGCACGCCGGCGTAGGTGGAAGTGGGCGTGAATGAGGTGTGAGCCCATGCAAATGATGGGTCGAGCGCCAGACAGGTACGTATCACGAACTGCGCATTTGCCGTGACGTGGATGCATGCACAGCACCCCCCTGCGCCTGCTCACAACCACGTCGGCACAACTGCCTAAGCAACGCCGGATCACTGCGTACGTCGTGAACATAACGTACGCCCAGCCAGGCACACGTCCAACGCACAATACGCCGGCTTGTGTTCCCTGGTGCAGACCTGTGCATGTCTGTTGCCGGGTTGTACCTCATTTATGGGGAATAACTTTACGCCGGACGTACAACTTACGCGCATCTCGCGTAGCATGCGCCAGGCACACGCACGTTCGTGAATCGGCGTATTTCCCTCATTTGCATGTTTGAGTGGCTAATCAATGGGAGCAGCCCCATGCATCCAGCCCATATGTGCGCCCACCCTACGCCGGCGTGTGCAAGCTACGTCGGCAGGGTATAGCCTGTTTTTGGGCGTGTGTTGGTTTGTGGGTCTGGCGCACACATACGCCTGCGCACATTTGCATCTACGTCGGCGCAACGTGCTATACGTCGGCATAAGTGGTTTGTGAATCTGGGCCTATCAGTTTTCCTGCAGGTTTTTCTCTTCAGGTTTACCAAAACCATCTAATATGAGATCAAACCTTAAGGCCTCGTACAGACGAGAGGATTTCCGCTGGAAACGGTCCGCCGGACCGTTTTCAGCGGACATTCCTCCTCCGGATTTTGATCTGATGGCTTGTACACACCATCAGATCAAAATCCCCGAGGAAAACATACACGGTGACGTGCCGCGCCGATGACGCGGCGACGTGCGCGACCCTGGAAGGTAAATACTTCCACGCATGCGTCGAATCACTTCGACGCATGCGAGGGATGGGGATCGGGCGGACTTATCCGGTGAGTCTGTACAGACGACCGGATAAGTCCGAAGGACAGATTCCAGCGGATAGATTTCTTAGCATGCTAAGAAATTTTTATCCGCTGAAAATCCGTCGGCTGGATTTTTATCCGCTGGAAAATGTCCACTCGGGCCTACACACGACCGGATCTGTCTGCTGGAACTGATCCACGGATCAATCCCAGCGGATAGATCCGGTCATGTGTACGGACGGGGCCTAAGGCCCCATACACACGAGAGGATTTATCCGCAGATACGGTCCAGCGGACCGTTTCCACGGATAAATCCTCTCAAAGAAATCCGCTGATTTCGATGGGATGGAGTGTACACACCATCCCATTGAAATCCGCGCGGAAATCCTCTGCCGATGACGTGTCGCGCCGTCGCCGCGATTATGACGCGGCGACGGGCGCGACGCTGTCATATAAGGAATTCCACGCATGCGTCAAATCATTACGACGCGTGCGGGGAATCCCTTTGGACGGATGGATCCGGTAAGTCTGTACAGACGAGCGGATCCATCCGTTGGAATGGATTCCAGCAGATGGATATGTTGTGCAGCACAACAAATATTCGATCTGCTGGAATCCATCCCAGAGGAGATTTCTCCGCGGAAACAGATCCGCTGGCGTGTACACACCATAGGATCTATCCGCAGAAACCCATTTGCTGGGATTTATCTGCGGATAGATTCTATCGTGTGTACGGGGCCTAAGAGTTTCAATTTGTATGCAATCAGGCAGGCCCTTGCACTACATGGTTTTGGTAAACCTGAAGAGAAAAACCTGCAGGAAAACTGATAGTTTGTATGGAGCTTTAGGCTGACCACAATAAAAGGCTACTCTAAAATGTGCAGTTTTACTGTATTGGGGGGTTTTGGGGGGTGTGACCATCATTTTCCTCACGCAGTGCAGCACATCTCCTTTGCATAGAGTTGATCAGGTTGTTGATTGTGGCCTGTGGAATGTTGGTCCATTCTTCTTCAATGGCAGTGCAAAGTTGCTGGATATTGGCAGGAACTGCAACACGCTGTCGTATACGGCGATCCAGAGCATCCCAAACATGCTCAATGGGTGACATGTCTGGTGAGTATGCTGGCCATGCAAGAACTGGGATGTTTTCAGCTTCCAGGAATTGTGTACAGATCCTTGCAACATGGGGCCATGCATTATCATGCTGCAACATGAGGTGATGGTCATGGATGAATGGAACAACAATGGGCCTCAGGATCTCATCATGGTATCTCTGTGCATTTAAAATGCCATTAATAAAATGCACCTGTGTTCATTGTTCATAGCATACACATGGCCATACCATAACCCCATGGCCACTCGATCCACAACGTTTATATCAGCAAACTGCTCACCCACACAACGCCATACACGCTGTCTGCCATCTGCCCTGTACAGTGAAAACCCGGGATTCATTCCTGAAGAGGAAATCTTTCCAAAGTGCCAGACGCCATTGAATGTGAGAATTTGCCCACTCAAGTCGGTTACGATGACGAACTGCGGTCAGGTTGAGACCCTGATGAAAACAACGAGCATGCAGATGAGCTTCCCTGAGATGGTTTCTGACAGTTTGTGTAGAAATTCTTTGGTTATGCAAACCGATTGTTGCAGCAGCTGTCTGGGTGGCTGGTGGCAGACGATCTTGGAGGTGAAGATGCTGGATGTGGAGGTCCTGGGCTGGTGTGGTTACACGTGGTCTGAGGTTGTGAGGCCGGTTGGATGTACTGCCAAATTCTCTGAAATGCCTTTGAAGACGGCTTATGGTAGAGAAATTAACATTCAATTCAAGGGCAACAGCTTTGGTGGACATTCCTGCAGTCAGAATGCTAATTGCACGCTCCCTCAAAAAATGTTGCACATTTTAGAATGGCCTTTTATTGTGGCCAGCCTAAGGCACACCTATGCAATAATCATGCTGTCTAATCAGCATCTTAGGATGCCACACCTGTGAGGTGTATGGATTATCTTGGCAAAGGAGAAGTGCTCACTTAGGGCTCTTTCACACGGAGCGGACCGTTTCTGGGTCCGCTCCGTGTGTCCGCCAAAGCTCAGCGGGGATCCCTGCAGAGCTGTCGGTGGATAGGGCAGTCCCCGCACACAGTGCAGAGACCGCCCTGTCTCTGCTCCGCTCTCCCCTATGGGGGATTGGCTGCAGACGGACCGTCTGTCCGTCTGCATCCGATCCGTTCCGCCGAACGGAAGAAAAATAGGGTTTCTTCCGTCCGGAAAAGCGGATCCCGACTGACGCGGACGCTAGCGGATGCTCCATCCGCTAACGGACGCGATCCCATAGGGATTCATTACAAGTCCGTTAACGGACTTGTAATGAGCGGACGAACGGTCCGCTAGTGTGAAAGGACCCTTACACAGATTTAGACATATTTGAGAAAATAGGCATTTTGTGTACATAGAAAAAGCCATAGATATTTGAGTTCAGCTCATGATAAATTGGGGCAAACACAAAAGTGTTACGTTTATAATTTTGCTCAGTGTATATAGACTTTTTTAGTATTACTTATTATTCACAGTCATACTTTGTTTTTATGGCAAAGTGTACATACCTCCCAACTTTTTGAGATGGGAATGAGGGACACCTATCAGCAAAAGTATGCAGGCATAGGGCATGCCCATTGCCACGCCCCCTTAAAAGAGAATTGTACGAAAAAAACAAGATTGGTTATACCCACAAGTTCTCTTTTTACCACTACTATTCCTTTATATTGGCTGTTGGAATTTACAAAGGCAGCAATTTAGAAATCAGATGAAAGGTTTAGTGATGGAAAACACTTTTTGATAGATAAAAAGTGCATTTTATATACAACTCTATAGATCAGACCAAAATGAGGGACAAATGAGGAGGAAAGAGGGACATTGCTCCAAATCAGGGACAGCCCCTCGAAATCAGGGACAGTTGGGAGCTATGGAGTGTATACCATTAATTATTTAAGTACTATTTATTTTGTGCTTGGTAATATTGTCTAGAGATTGTAGTTAATTTTATCCTGCCAGTAAAGCATGGCTTACTGGGGAAGAACAATTCACACCAGGCCACAAACACTGTCCATCCAACATTTACCTTTGGTAATGCTAAAACAGGGTTTGTCAAATTATACTTACCCATCCCCTGCAGATCTGCATTTAGGCTGGGAGTAAGGAAAATCAGTAATATTTTTAGAATTTGCTCTATCCTTTAGACCAGGGGTTTCCAACTGCGGCCTATGGGTCAGATCTGGCCTGAAATAATAATTTATCTGGCCTTCGGCTTGAGTCATTGGCATGTCCTTAAAGTGCAAAGGACAATTGAGGAATTCGATCAGCTGAGGCTGCCTGTGGTCTCTTCTCCAACCAAATGTAAGAGGGATACTGATGAAGACGGTGATGTACAGGGGGACTCTGATGGGGTCCTGATGTAAGGAGGGACTCTGATGTATGGGCGTTCCTGATGGGGACCCTGATGTAGGGGGGGGACTCTAATGGGGAACCTGATGTAAGGGGCACTCTGATGGGGACCCTGAGGTATATGTAGGGGGGGCTTTGATGTAAGGGGACTGTGATGGGGACCCTGATGTAGATGTAAAGGGGGGGGGGCCCTGATGTAAGGGGACTGTGATGGGGACCCTGATGTAGATGTAGGGGAGCTCTGATGTAGGGGGACTGTGATTGGGACTCTGGTGAAAGGAGAGGATTCTGATATAATGGGGAACTCTGACATAAGGGGGGCTGTGATGGGTATCCTGGTTTAAGGGTCGACTCTGATTGAGTCTCTGATGTAAGGGGGGACATTGTTGGGGACTGTAATTTAAAAGGGGAATCATTTATTTCTAAAAAAAAAAAAATTCAGCTTGCAAATTTGAGTAAAATGTATTATGTGGCCCTCGTACTGAAAAGTTTGGAGACCCATGCTCCAGACAGAAGCAAAGAAACGGTACCATGGCCACTATCATGGGCTTATTACAAACCTTAGCTTAGTCTGATATTGTCTCATCAAATCAAAGGAAGTAGGGTAGAATAGTGCAGCACAGCAAGGCCTGGAGGTAAATTTAAATGCTACAATATACAAGTATATTTAAAATTTTCAGTATTACCGGAGTTTAACTTTTGCCTAAAAAAGTACCGTATGTGTTCATGTCTTCACAAACTCCAGACCTTGCTGTCTCAAACTGTTCTAGCCTAATATAAAATGCTATTTTGTTTAAATTGAAGACAACTCTGGAGTTTATTCTATTAATGCCATTAAAATGATTTCCCTATGCCAAGTTTCATATTTAATTGTAATTTCAACTAAACTGGGTGCGCTGTTCCTTTGAAATTCAAAAGTGCTTATTTAGTAACAAAGATTATAAAAGTGAATAAAACAAAAAACAAAAAAGTCAAATATATGTATAATGTCCATACAGATGTATACATATCCTGGTGAAAAGTCAAAAATCAAGATGGAAAATCCAAAAGGATAATGCCTTGTACACACACGCGCGGAATTTCAGACGGAAAAACCCAGACGGAAGCTTTTCTTCGGAAATTCCGTCCCTGTGTATGCCCCATCGGACTTTTCCGTCGGACATTCCAACGGAATTAGATAGAGAACATGTTCTCAATTTATTTAATTTTTTTCAATCGGAATTTCCATTTGTCGGCATGCAATTCCAGCAGACTAAAAACCACACATGCTCAGAATCAAGTCGACGCATACTCGGAAGCATTGAACTTCATTTTTGTCGGCTCGTCGTAGTGTTGTACGTCACCGCGTTCTTGGTGGTCGGAATTTAGTGTGACCGTGTGTATGAAAGACAGCTTGAGCGGAATTCCGTCAGAGAAACTCGACGGGCAAAACACATCGTTTTGCTCGTCGAGTTCCTTGTGAAGCCGCCGAGCCAAATTTTCCCATTGCCCAACGAGGAAATAGAGAACATGTTCTCTTTTTGGCCCGACGAGATACTCGTCGGTTTCCTCGGCGAAAAGTGTACACACGACCGGGTTTCTCGGCAGAATACGTCTCCCATCGAGTTTCTTGCTGAATTCTGCAGAGAAAACCGGTCGTGTGTATGGGGCCTCAGAGTTTATTCCGACGGGAAAACCGGTCGCGTGTACAGGGCATTAGAAGACACACTTCAAAGTGTGAGACGAAGAGCATTCAGTGCGGCAGGAATAAAGGGTGCCAATCAATCACACTACCTACAGTACAAGTAATGTAAACTCCTTACCAGAGATCTCTAAGTGGGATCAGTGTCTCTGGTAAGGAGTTTACATTACAAGTAGGTAGTGTGATTGATTGGCACCCTTTATTCCTGCTGCACTGAATGCTCTTCGTCTCACACTTTGAAGTGTGTCTTCTTATCCCTTGGGGTTTTCTCCAGTATATGTATCCATCTGTATGGACATTATACACATATTCAATTTTTTTTTGCTTTTATTCAGTTTTATAATCTTTGTCACTAAATAACACGCTCTTGTATATGCTTTTGTATTTGAATTGTGGATACCGTATTTATCGGGGTATTGCGCGCTCCGGCGTATACCGCACACCCCTAATATTGACCCTAAATTCCTGTAAAAAAAACATTTTATTACATTTTACTACTTCATCGGCGGCCTTGTCCGGTCCGGCGTCCGTCTGCGGCCTCGGTGGTGTCCTCCCGGCTTCTCCCGCGCTGTCTCCGTGTCGAATCCCCGCTTCCCACGCTCAGTTTGAACGCCTCCGCCGACATATACCGAGCGCAGGACACTCGGGTATATTCGGCCACGCTCGGCTTCTCACGCATAAACATCACAGAGCGTGACTACGAGCGAAGCCGAGCCTGGCCGAATGTACCCGAGTGTACTGCGCTCGGTATATGTCGGCTCAGGCATTCAAACTAAGCGCAGGAAGCAGGTATCGGCGTATATCGCGCACCCACGATTTTCCCCTTATTTTGAGGGGAAAAAAGTGCGCGGTATACGCCGATAAATACGGTATGTACATTTATCCATCTTTATGGATATATACACTTTATGGCCCGGATTCACATACATCGGCGCATATTTATGCGCATATTTGCAATAAGGCGGCCAGTGTAAATATGCGCCCACGATACGCCGGCGTAGGAAAGTTACGTTGGTCGGATGAAGCCTATTTTCAGGCGTATCTAGTTCTGTGGGCACGACGCACAGATACAACGGCGCATACCATAGTTACACTTACGTAGCGTATATCGAGATACGTCAGCGTAAGTGCTTTGTGAATCCGGGCCTATATGTTTATTTTTGTTTTAGGTTGAGTGTTAGGTATCATAAAATACATATACTTTATGGCTTGAGTGTCTTTTGACACGTCTAAAATAATACTTAACTGCACTATTGCTTTTTTATTGAATGTTTATTTACTTATCTTTTAATCAGGTCATTTTTATTGAATGGTTTTTGCAATTTACTACAAGACTGAGACACAGAAAACATTTCCACTAAATTTGCGGGAATACAAAACAGACATTTTGAGAAAAAATAAATAAAAAAATTCAAGTTAAATATGCGATTTCCAGATATACAAACATTTTCATGTGAAGCCAATAAAGCAGTGGGTTGACAATGACAATCCTCATGTGCCGTATTAGTAACAATTGAAATAACAATAACCTATACTCAATTTTAAAGGATCACTAAAGGAATATATTTTTTTAGCTAAATAGCTTCCTTTACCTTACTGCAGTACTGGTTTCATGTCCTCATTGTTCGTTTTTGCTTTGAAGTAGCTGTAATTCTGCTGTGATCTCCACACTTCCTGCTTGTCTGGCTCCTTATGAAAAATCTCATGGGAGCTTCTCACTGTGGTCCAAGCTGTGTGTCTAAAACTCCTCAGAACCAATCAGATTCATTTTAAAAACAAAACACTGCCCTGGATTTTTTTGTTTTTGTTCTGTGGGTCTCTTTACTTCACAGAAACATGAAACCAGTTTAAAAACGAAAGTGAAACTGCAGGTACATTATATGATTGAATTTAATCTATTTTTAATCATTTTTAAAAGGAATCAGTTAACTTTTATGTCTCTATACCCTGTAAACAGTAATTTCAGCCAATTTTTTTTTTCCTTTAGTGACCCTTTAAGTATAGGAAGGTGTAATGTGCAAACATTTATCCCAAATCAGGGACCTACACTACTTCTACCTCTCCGCAGTATTATCTGCAAGCATGGTAGAGTGTGTAGACAGATTGAAGTCCAGCCATCGCGACCACATTTAAAAAAAAAATTTGGGGCATTTCCTATCTTTGTATGTCAGTCATTTTTTTTTTATTATTATTTATTTATTTTTAGATTGTATGCACTAAGCTTACACTAGTGGTACCTTCTCATGGTATAGTAATAGTATATGGTACAGTGGAATCTTGGTTTACGAATAACGCGGTTAACGAGCATTTTGAAAGACGAGCAACTTTTGAAAAAAATAATTTGACTCGAGTGTTGTCTCACAAATGGAGCAGAATTCAAGCTAATGGGGTGTGCATACAATAAGATTATACAGTGGAACCTTGGATTACGAGCATAATCCGTTCCAGGAGAATGCTCGTAATCCAAAGCACACGTATATCAAAGCGAGTTTCCCCATAGAAATCAATGAAAACAAAAATAATAAGTTCCGTATTGACTTCAATGGCATGCAATACTGCATGTGGCCAGAGGTGCGGAGGTGCCGGTGACGCTCAGAACGGTTCGGAGCCATTCGGAAATAGTCTGAATCATTTAGAAATACTCGGAAATACTCCATTCCCAGGTGTTTCCGAGGTCATTCGAGCTGTCCCCAAACATTTTCGAGGCTCTCCAGTGCCCCCCCAATCCAAGGCTCCGCTGTATTAGACATGTGCATTTCGTTTCGTTACGAATTCGAATTCGGCCAAATTTTTCATTATTCGGAAATTCGTATTCATCCGAATTTCCGAATTACAAAATTAACGAATTTAAACAAATTCGAAAAAACGCGAACGAAACTCGAATTCGAATCGAATTCGAAAACAAATTTGAATCGAATTTAAAAACAAATTTGAATCAAATTTGAAAAAATAGAAATCGATTTTCCAAAAACTACAATAAAATAGAATATAAAACAATAAAGCAATAGAATCAAAAAGAATAGAATAGAAGTTAATAGTATGTAATAAAATAGAACATGACAGTCTTCCGAAATTCGAATAGTATAAATTTGAATTCTAGAATAGATTGGAAAATAATTAAAATTTATGGAAACTAAAATATAAAAGGATAGAAAAACAATAGAACAGAATAGAATCAATTATAATATATATTATATTTTATTCTATTCTCTTGTTTTTCTTTTCTATTCCATTCTAATCTTTTCTATTCGAATTTGAATTCATTTTATACGAAATTCGAATTTCTTATTGAATGAAATCGAATTTGAAGAGAAAAGATTATAAAAGATTAGTTTCTTTTTAGAATTTGAAACATTTTTTACCGAATTCCTAAAAAGTCGATCAAATTTGAAAATTTTTATTAGATTAGAAAAAATCTACTGCATTCGAAAAAATTCGACCGCATTTGAAAAAAATCTACCAAATTAGAAAAAAATACCGCCTTTGAAAAAAATCTACTAAATTAGAAAAAAATTCCACATTCAAATTTTTTTTACATATAACCATTTTCCAAAATTCGAATTTCATATAGAATGAAATCGAACTGGAATAGAAAAGATTAGAATAGAATAGAAAATAATATAAAAGTTTCATAAACTAGAAAAACAATAGAACAGAATTGAATCAATTATAATATATATTATATTTTATTCTATTCTCTTGTTTTTCTTTTCTATTCCATTCTAATCTTTTCTATTCGAATTTAAATTAATTTATACAAAATTCGAATTTCTTGAAATCGAATTTGAATAGAAAAGATTATAAAAGATTAGTTTCATATTAGAATTTGAAAAAATTTTGACCGAATTCCTAAAAAGTCGATCAAATCTGAAAATTTTTATTAGATCTACTGCATTAGAAAAAAATTCTACCACATTTGAAAAAAATCTACTAAATTAGAAAAGACTACCGATTCAAAATTTTTATTACATATAACCATTTTCCAAAATTCGAATTTCATATAGAATGAAATCGAATTGCAATAGAAAAGATTAGAATAGAATATATTATTTTTTTTCTATTCTGTTCTATTGTTTTTCTATGCTTTTCTTTTCTATTATTTTCTATTCTAATCTTTTCTATTGGAATTCGATTTCATTGTATACGAAAGTCGAATTTCAGAAGATGTTATAAATAAATAAATATATATATATATATATATATATATATATATATATATATATATATATATATATATATATATATACATAATCTCTCTATATATAGAGATATATAAAATATTTTTTTTCTGTTCTGTGCTATTGTTTTTCTATACTATTCTTTTCTAGTATTTTCTAGTATTTTCGATTCTATTTTAATCTTTTCTATTCAAATTCGATTTCATTCTATACAAATTTTGAATTTCAGGAAATGGTTATATATAGTTTTGTTTAAATGTGGTAGCATTATTTCTAATTTGATAATTTTTTTCGAATTCAGTAGATTTGTTTTCCAATGCGTTAGAATTATTTTGAATGCGGTAGAGTTTTTTCGAATACGAAATGAATCCCGAAAACGAATGTAATGAATGCAACAAACTTAACTAAACAAATTTAATGAAAAAACTAATCGAAACGAAACACATTTTTTCATCCTGCACATGTCTACGCTGTATAACTTTATTGTATTCACATTAGCACTTTTTATGGGACAGCGCACCTGCTTTAGTCGAAATCGCTTTTTTACGTCTAGTATCTGTGCAATGGATGCAGCAGTCCCAATTTATATTTTATTTGCTAGTGCAGGGAATTCATTTGGTTTGTCTTTATTATTAAATTGTCAACAATTGTAAAAAAATTGGTTTATCTGAGGCCTGTAATTGTAGTAACTAGTTTGTCTGTGTTGCTCTTTGCAGCGTATGATAATGTCAGTAGACAAAACCAGCATATTGCTAAATTCAGAGCTAACTGAACAGAGCTTGGAGCATCCCAAATACAGTAACTGAACGCAAAGTTTAAATGATACCAAATATTCAACTGTCTTACCTAAAGGCTGGCTAGATGATTCATGTAATTGTTAGGAATCATAGCAGTCACTGTTAGCCTAACTTCTAAAGGTTTTTCTATATTGTATGAGGCTTTGTATTTCTGGGCCTCCTGCCAGATTGAAGGATAATCTGTAAGGGAAGATCAGCATCCAGGCTGGCCGCTGGAGCAGGCAGTCTGCGGGGTCCTTACCATATATAGACCAGAGCGGTCTGGGTGCTAATTTTAGCAAAAACGCAGAAGCTTACCGGTACCTTTTAAATCAAGGTCATTGTGATTAAAGTTTAATTGTTTAATTAAAGAAAAAAAGTAGCAGCTTTTATCTGAGCTATTGTCTAAACAACGGCTGCTCTGATTTATTAGAAGAAAAGCTCTAATAAAGATAAAATGAAGAGATCTATCTATCTGTCTATCTACACTAGATTACAAACAGTATTGGGACGCCTGCCTTTACACGCACACTTAACCACTTAAGGACCGGACCAATATGCTGCTAAATGACCCAAGGGGTTTTTGCTATTCGGCACTGCGTCGCTTTAACAGACAATTGCGCAGTCTTTCGACGTGGCTCCCAAACAAAATTGGCGTCCTTTTTTTCCCACAAATAGAGCTTTCTTTTGGTGGTATTTGATCACCTCTGCGGTTTTTATTTTTTGCGCTATAAACAAAAATAGAGCGACAATTTTGAAAAAAATGCAATATTTTTTACTTTTTGCTATAATAAATATCCCCCAAAAATATATAAAAAAACTTCCCTCAGTTTAGATACGTATTCTTCTACCTATTTTTGGTAAAAAAAATCGCACTAAGCGTTTATCGGTTGGTTTGCGCAAAATTTATAGCGTTTACAAAATAGGGGATAGTTTTATTGCATTTTTAGAATTTTTTTTTTTTTACTACTTATGGCGGCGATCAGCGATTTTTTTCGTGACTGCGACATTATGGCGGACACTTCGGACAATTTTGACACATTTTTGGGACCATTGTCATTTTCACAGCAAAAAATGCATTTAAATTGCATTGTTTATTGTGAAAATGACAGTTGCAGTTTGGGAGTTAACCACAGGGGGGCGCTGAATGAGTTTCGTTTCACCTAGTGTGTGTTTACAACTGTAGGGGGGTGTGGCTGTAGGTCTGACATCATCGATCGCGTCTCCCTATAAAAGGGATCACACGATCGATGCAGCCGCCACAGTGAAGAACGGGGAAGCCGTGTTTACACACGGCTCTATCCGTTCTTCAGCTCCGGGGACCGATCGCCGCACTCCAGCGGCGATCAGGTTCACGGAGCTTCGGACCGGGTCGCGGGAGCACGCCGCGGGCGCGCGCCCGCGGCCCACGGCTGGGTATTAGTACAGGACGTACCTGTACGTGGATGTGCCCAGCCGTGCCATTCTGCCGACGTATATGTGCAGGAGGCGGTCCTTAAGTGGTTAATGGCATTCCAGTCTTAGTCCATAGGGTTCAATATTGAGTTGGCCCACCCTTTGCCGCTATAACAGCTTCAACTCTTCTGGGAAGGCTGTCCACAAGGTTTAGGAGTGTGTCTATGGGAACGTTTGACCATTCATCCAGAAGCACATTTGTGAGGTCAGGCACTGATGTTGGTGCAAGAAGGCCTGGCTCGCAGTCTCTTCTCTAATTCATCCCAAAGGTGTTCTATCAGGTTGAGGTCAGGACTCAAGTTCCTCCACCCCAAACTTGCTCATCCATGTCTTCATGGACCTTGCTTTGTGCACTGGTGCGCAGTCATGTTGGAACAGGAAATGGCTGTCCCCAAACTGTTCCCACGGGGCATGAAATTGTCCAAAATGTCTGTGGTATGCTAATGCCTTAAAGCCTCGTACACACGATAGGTTAACCAGAGGACAACGGTCTGAAGGACCGTTGTCATAGGTTAACCTATGAAGCTGACTGATGGTCCGTCGTGCCTACACACCATCAGTTAAAAAAACGACCGTGTCAGAACGCGGTGATGTAAAACACAACGACGTGCTGAAAAAAACGAAGTTCAATGCTTTCAAGCATGCGTCGACTTGATTCTGAGCATGCGTGGATTTTTAACCGATGGTTGTGCATATTAACGATCGGTTTTGACCTATCGGTTACCAATCCATCGGTTACATTTTAAAGCAAGTTGTCTTTTTTTTAACCAAAGTTTAAATAACCTATGGGGCCCACACACGATCGGTTTTGACTGATGAAAACGGTCCTTCAGAGCGCTGTCCTCTGGTTAACCTATCGTGTGTACGAGGCATTAGAGTTCCCTTCACTGGAACTAAGGGGCCAAGCCCAACCCTTGGAAAAAAGCAACTCCCCACCATAATCCCCCTCCACCAAATGATTTGGACCAGTGCACAAAGTAAGGTCCATAAAGACATGGATGAGCGAGTTTGGGGTGCAGGAACTTGATTGGCCTGCACTTCAACCCGATACAACACATTTGGGATGAATTAACACATAGACTGCAAGCCAGGCCTTCTCGTTGAACATCAGTGCCTGACCTCACAAATGTGCTTCTGGTAGAATGGTCAAACATTCCCATAGACACACTCCTAAACCTTATGGACAGCCTTCGTAGAAGAGTTGAAGCTGTTATAGCTGCAAAGGGTGGGCCAACTCAATATTGAACCCTACAGACTTAAGCCTCGTACACACGATCGGATTTTCCAACGGGAATTGTGTGATGGCAGGCTGTCGTCGGAAAATCCGACCGTTTGTATGCTCCATTGTACAATTGTTGTCGGGTTTTCCGCCAACAAATGTTGAAAATCATGCTTTAAAGCGGGGGTTCACCCTAAAAAAAAATTCTAACATTGCATGGAGCCAACCTATGAGACCGACACTATGCTGTTTTTTTTTTTTTTGCGTACATACCATTTTAGGGCTATTTTCACCCCGCGGGAGTGGGCATTCCTAATCACAGGCTGTGATTGACGTGCTTCCGACCGACGCATACTGCGCGTCACGAGTTGCCGAAAGAAGCCGAATGTCGGTGCAGCTCTATACTGCGCAAAGACGTTTGGCTTCTTTCGGCAACTCGTGACGCGCAGTATGCGCTGGTCGGAAGCACGTCAATCACAGCCTGTGATTAGGAACGCCCACTCCCGCGGGGAAGCCGGGGGTGAAAATAGCCCTAAAATGGTATGTACGCCAAAAAAAACAAAAAACAGCATAGTGTCGGTCTCATAGGTCGGCTTCATGCAATGTTAGAATTTTTTTTTAGGGTGAACCCCCGCTTTAAAATTTTCCAACAACAAATGTGTGTTGTCGTATTATCTAATCTTGTGTACTAAAGTAAATGCAATGACTTTATTGCAATGACTGTAATATTGGTATTGAGTCAAGCATGATGAGATCTTGGAGATTTGGAATCAAATAACTGGAAAGTAAGACTTTCCATTGAGAGAACTTTTGAGAACGATTTGCTTACAGTAATAGTAGGTAGTGTTTTGGGAGAGTTTAAGGGAGGATTAATACAGTGGCAAGAGCCCCTTGAAATTCATAGAACATAGAACACCTTTGGGATGAATGAGAGCTCAGACTGCGAGCAAGGCATTCTGTCCTGTAAATACTGCTCACTGTCTTCCCCTCCACACTACTCTCCTGTATATACTGCTTACTGTCATCTCCTTCCCACTCTTCTCCTGTATATACTGCTCACTGTCATCCCCTCCCTACTCCTCCCCTGTATATACTGCCACTGTCATACACGTCTCTCCTGTAAATACTGTTCATTGTCTTCCCCTCCACACTCCTCTCCTGTACATACTGCCCACTGTCATCCCCTCCACACTCCTCCCCTGTACATACTGCCCACTGTCATCCCCTCCACACTCCTCTCCTGTACATACTGCCCACTGTCATCCCCTCCACACTCCTCTCCTGTAAATATTGCCCACTATTATACCCTTTACACTCCTCTCTTGTACATACTGCCCACTGTCATAGTGTGGAGGGTATGATGGCAGCCATCTTTAAACCTTGAGGGCTCATGATCTCATATTGCCCGGGGGCCCCATGAGCGGTGCTGTAAAAAAGTCTCGCCTCCTAGACCGGCTCCCAAAATAGATGGAACACTGATCCAATGCAGTGAAATTAAATCAGTGTGACATGTATCATAGGAGCCGCGAGCCGGTCTAGGAGGCTGGACTTTGTTACAGCGGCCATCCGGGAGATTCATATTCAAGCTCTGTGACAGTAGGAGATCATCGCCGCTCTGTGTGACCCAGGGGCACTGGTAGGCTGTAATTGGTGGGCACTGGCAGGTTGCATTTGGTGGGCACTGGCAGGCTGCATTTGGTGGGCACTGATAAGCTGAATTTGATGGACACTGGTAGGCTGCATTTGGAGGGCACTGGCAATCTGAAATTGGTGGGCACTAGTAGGCTGCAATTGGTGGGCACTTGTAGGCTGCATTTGATGCATTGATCTCTTGTATAATTTACACAGTCTCTGACCATCTCTTGTATCCTGTTTGCAGTCTCTGACCAGATCTTGTATCATGTCTGCAGTCTCTGACATCTTATGTAGTATGTCTGCAGTCTCAGACCATCTCTTGTATCATATCTGCAGATTCTGACCATCTCTTATAGTATATCTGCAGTCTCTTATCATCTCTTGTATCATGTCTGGAATCTCTGAACATCTCTTGTATCATGTCTGCAGTCTCTGAGCATCTCTTGTATCATATCTGCAGTCTCTGACCATCTCCTGTAAGATGTCTGCAGTCTCTGACCATCTCTTGTATCATATCTGCAGTCTCTGAACATCTCCTGTAGTATGTCTGCATTCCCTTGCCATCTCTTGTATCATGTCTGCAGTTTTTTCTTGTATCATGTCTGCAGCCTCTGACCATCTTCTGTATCAAGTCTGCAGTTTCTGGCTATCTCTTGTATCATGTCTGCATTCTGTGACCATCTCCTGTATCATGTGTGCAGTCTCTGGGGACACGACTGGCAAGGGCAATCGGCACCACACAGCAGGGATGGACTGGCCATTGGGACTACAGGGAGTTTCCTGGAGGGCCGATGGCTCAGTGGGCCGGCTTCAGTGACAGCAGACTGCTGCCCCCCTCCGCTCCTCTGTCTCTCCCTCCCCGCAGAGCTCACCTCCTCTCCCTCCCTGCAGCGCTCACCTGGGGGGAACAGAGAATCAGGGGGAGGACCAGAGGAGCAGGGGGGACGACAGAGGAGGATGGGGGAGGGGACAGACAGATATGGCCTGGGAGTTTCTCACTTCTGCCTAAACTTGACCCATAAGGGGGAGCACTGAACTGATTCTTTGCCCCAGGTGAAATAATGTCTAGCTTCCCCACTGGTACTGCCTATAAGAGTACCAGTACCAACCGTTCTATTCTAATAAAGTAGAACGGCTAGTGGCTAGTGAAGGGGGAGAGGGGGCTTGGGTGGCCGGGGGGAGGGCCAGTCTGGATGAAGTCCAGGGCCAAATTTTTGTCCCAGTCCAGCCCTGCCACACAGGGTGATTAGGTTATGCCCGGGCACACCCGGAACACCCTGTGTTCAGGCCTTTGGACAGAGTGATGATGGTGCCTTATTGTCCAATAAACAAACTGGAAGCAGAGAGGTGACACAGAAAGCTGACTTGCTGAATTAGGAAATAAATGTGTCACCTGTCTGTGCAGTGTACAAGTATGTCATAAGAGTAGCTGAACAGAATTCCAAATTATTTAATATATAACCATAAACACACTGTATATGTACTTAAAGCGAGGGTTCCGCGGGTATTCGTTTTTTTTTAATGCTTCTTGCGGTCTTACCTTGCTTAATCCGGCACTCGCGTGTCCTAATACCAGAGCCGCCAGCATATAGCTAGATTCACAAAGAGTTAAGCCGGCGTATCAGTAGATACGCCGTCATAACTCTGAATCTAAGCCGTCGTACATTTAAGTGTATTCTGAAATTGAGATACACTTAAATGTAGCTAAGATACGACTGCCTGCGCCGTCGTATCTTAGCTGTCTAGTTCCGCCGGCCGCTAGGGGCGTGAACGCTGATTTACGCCTAGAATGCGAGATACGCCTATTCACGAACATACGCTTGCCCGTCGCAGTAAAGATACGCCGTTTACGTAAGGAGTTTTCAGGCGTAAAGTAAGTCGAACAAATAGCTGGCCTAGCCAATGTTAAGTATGGCCGTCGTTCCCGCGTCGAATTTTGAAAATGTTACGTTGTTTGCGTAAGTCGTCCATGAATGGGGCTGGACATAATTTACGTTCACGTTGAAACCAATACGTCCTTGCGGCGTACTTTGGAGCAATGCACACTGGGATATGTCCACGGATGGCGCATGCGCCGTTCTTTAAAAACGTCACTTACGTCAGGTCATGGTTTATTTACATAAAACACGCCCACCTCTTCACAATTTGAATTAGGCGCGCTTACGCCGGCCTATTTACGCTACGCCGCCGTAACTTAGGAGGCAAGTGCTTTGTGAATACAGCACTTGCCTCTCTGACTTACGGCGGCGTAGCGTAAATACGATACGCTACGCCGCCTCAAAAATACGCCGCCCTACGTGAATCCAGCAGATTGTCTTTATGCACGAAAAGATGTTTTATAAAAATGTGTGATGGACGTTTCCATCTTGCTTGTGGGCAGTCTGAAGCCCACAAGCGTATCCTTCCCGGGATAAATGGCGAATTCGTACCCGCCCCCGCTTGCCGAGTCACGTGACCTACGAGATAACGCGGGATTACAGTACAGCGCGTCCCCTGGGAGTCTCATCACTCACCCCCCAGGAGACATAGCGCTCGGGGAAAAGTAAATACACGCCCACTCCCGCGAGGAAAGGATGCCTGACACAATGCTAAATGAAGGAACACTTGAGGTGAGGGGCCGCTTACTTCCCACGCTGTCCTAGATTCTTTGGCTTGTCATGTTGGGCAGTGGGGAGGGCAAGGGGAGTCAGCGAGCAGTTGATGTGCATGTGATTTCATGGTTTCTAAGCTGTACCAATTCTCATGACAGAAAATGAAGAATGCCGGGGATGATAACGTGAAACTGAAAGAAGAAAACCAAATGCTTCTTAAGATGATGGGCCAACTGAGCAGCTAAGACCATGAGACCTCTCTCCAAATGGTGATAGAAAAGCTGTTCCTTCACCAGGTCCAATAATTCAGTTGGCAATCTGGACAGGACTCTAATGAATTGATGACTCTGAAGGGAAGACACACAGGCTGTATGGTGAATGAGCTGACCTGAGGAGAACCCGGGAGACTCTTGGATAAATGGGTTCAATGATGATGTAGAAGAAAATCAAAGTTGCTGCAATTTCCAAAGTGCTGCTTTGTTTACACATTTGCTATTGAGGTTTATTTATTTTCACAGGGCTGTTGGTTTGTTCTTCTAATTATGAAGCAGTGCATTGCATAACAGTATAGCGAGAACCTTTGCATAAGCGTCAGCACAGACAGACTGTCCCTAATGATGGGGGTAACTGTACAATCATACTTTGTTGCTTTAGCAGTTAGGATATAGGCAGCATGAGGTTTGCCTAAATGCACCGATTCGTATGCCATGTTTGTATCTTCACATTAACCGCTTAAAGGGGAGTTCCACCCACAATTTCACTTTTTAAATATAAATACCCCTGTAATACACAAGCTTAATGTATTCTAGTAAAGTTAGTCTGTAAACTAAGGTCCGTTTTGTTAGGTTGTTACAGCATTTAGATAGTTTATAATCTAGAAATAGACCGTGGCCATCTTAAGTGTGGGCATCATGAAGCCAGACTGTATGACTTCCTGGATTTCAGCTTTGCATATCTCGCACATGCTCAGTGCACAAGCAATGTAATAGGTTTGAGTCAGGTTTGCAAGGACTACTGGGAAACATGATGCCTATCCCAGAAACCCTTGCAAATAGCCTAGGCAAATAAGGAGGAGGAAGTAATGAAGGACTACAAAATAAAGGTATTTACAAGCAACAAATTAAATAAAAATTGTCCATTCTGAACACTATGAGATTAGAGCATGCAGCACAGACAAACATAAAAAAATGGGTGGAACTCCACTTTAAGGACCGGAAGATTTGCCCCCTTAATGAAAAAGGCTATTTTTTTCTATACGGCACTGCGTCAGTTTAACTGACAATTGCGTGGTCGTGAAATGTTGTACCCAAGCAAAATTAATGTCCTTTTTTTATTTTTTCAAATATAGATTTTTATTTTATTTTCTTTACAAAACATAAAAAACATACATACATACAAGAAGTACAATACTGTCCACAAAAAGGGCAATGGAAGAAACACGTGCATTCTTATCCCGGACAGGGCCGGATATTCATAGATGTACATAGCACAACATGAGAAGGTAACGGCCCTATATCACAAGACTACCCGCACAGCCTCCTCCCCCTATGACGGCCTGTGCTCCAGAAACATCGGGCAGTTTGCGCTACTATCTCATAACTATCTGAAATTCAATTGCCCTGTCCAGGTCTCGCATGTCATTTGTTAGAAATAAAGAGAGACAGCAAGGGTAATGTCCTTTTTTTCCCACAAATAGAACTTATTTTTAAAGTGGGGATTTGGTGGTATTTGAACACCTCTACGGTTTTTATTTTTTGCGCTATAAACCAAAAAAAGCGACAATTTAAAAAAAAAATGTTTTTTTAAAGCAAATGCTAATTCACAAAGCACTTACCTCAAAACTTGCGGCGGCGTATCTTAAATCCCCCGGCGGAATTCAAATTCCGCGGCTAGGGGGAGTGTAGTATTTAAATCAGGCGCCTCCCCTTGCCGATTTAACTGCGCATGCGCCATCCGCGAATTTTCCCGGCGTACATTGCTTCCAATGATGTCGCTAGGATGTCATTGGTTTCGGCGTGAGCCTAACTTGCGTCCAGCGCTTTTGTGAATCAACGTAAAATTTCAAAATTCGACGCGGGAACGACGGCCATACTTAACATTGGCTGCGCCTCATAGAAGCAGGGGTAACTATACGCCGGAAAAACTATACTCGGTCGTTCGTTTCGGAATCTGCGTATCTCCTCATTTGCATAATCGTCGCGTAAATAAACCGAAACGCCACCTAGTGGTGACCCGACGTGATTGCCGTCCGTGTACATATCCCAGTGTGCATTGCTCCAAAGTACGCCGCAAGGACGTATTGGTTTCGACGTGAACGTAAATTACGTCCAGCCCAATTTTGCAAACGACTTACGCAAACGACGTACAAAATTCGACGCGGGAACGACATCCATTCTTAACAATGCGTACGCCTCATAGAAGCGGTAGCAACGTTACGCCGGAAAAGCCTTACGCAAACTACGTAAACAAATTCCGCCGGGCGCACGTACGTTTGTGAATCGGCGTATCTAGGTCATTTGCATTTTCTACGCCGAAAACTACGGAAGCGCCACCTAGCGGCCAGCGTAAATATGCACCCTAAGATACGACGGCGTAAGAGACTTACGCCAGTCGGATCTTAGCCTAATTTCGGAGTATCTTGCTTTCTGAATACAGAAAGAAGATACGCCGGCGCAGCTTTGAATTTACGTGGTGTATCTATAGATACGCCGGCGTAAATTCTTGCTGGATCCGGCCCTTAGTGCACATGGATACATGGATACATAAGCTTTTACGGAGTTAAGTTTAGGAGTTTTGGCAAAAAAACTCAAGTTTAAGAGCTGCCGGGAGCTGCTAGTGTACATGAAGCCTTATGCCCACAAACCTTGGATGGTTTTTCCGATGGAATTCCATTCAAGTTCGGCTTGCATACACACGGTCACACAAAAGTTCTCTGAACTTTTGTCCGTCAAGAACGCAGTGGCGTACAACACTACGATGAGCCGAGAAAATGAAGTTCAGTGCTTCCGAGAATGCGTCGAATTGTTTCCGAGCATGCATCGAATTGTTTCCGAGCATGCATCGGAATGCATTGGAATTGCTACAGACGATCGGATATTTCGATAGGAATTTTTTTCCATCTGAAAATTTGAGAACCAGCTCTCAATCTTTTGCTGGCGGAAATTCCGACAGCAAAACTCCGTTGGAGCATACACACGGTTGGAATTTCCGTTCAAAAGCTCACATCGGACTTTTGCTGGCGGAAAATCCGGGGCATTAGGCTGGCCATACACTAATGGATTTGCGAATGAATATTCCTTCTCAGTGCATTCAAAGATTTGATGAATGCCATTCGCAAGTAATTTTCTGAATGAAAACTACATACACTTTCAGAAACTTGCTCTTCTGAGAAAAGCTTTCCATTTTGCATCCTGAATTTCTTTGTCACAACACTCAAAAACAAACATCAGTACTAAGAATTCGAAAATCTAAATTTTTCAAGCAAAAATGTACTAGAGTACGGCCTGCTTTACTCGGTAAGGCAGTGTACAGTGTATTTAAAATGGTTCTAAAGGCTGAAGGTTTTTTTTTTTTCAAAATTCTTTATTTACTCACACCAAAGAGCATGTCCACGTAGATCACATTAACAGCATATAAACAGTAACATTTTCAGACGTTTAAGAGTATACCAGTACAGTGTGGCAGGGTAGTGAGTATGACCTAGTCCGTGGTCCGTCTGTTCCGTACTCGTGGCATCGGGCTCACCATCTTTCCTCGTGATAACCCTGCTCCTAGGGAGCTTCCAGCAACGGAGTGCGGTGTGAAGTCAAGGATCCGCGGACACGCCCTCTCTTTTCCATTATCGGGAGAGCAGAAAACAGGGAGAGAATGGAGCGGCAGGGAGTAACCCCTCCCGCCACCCATCCAAGGCTGAAGGTTTTTTATCTTCATGCATGCTATGTATGAAGGGCAAAAACCTTCAGTGTGTAGCTCCTCCCGGAACCCCCGCTATATACTCACCTGAATTTGATCCCGATCCAGTGATGTGCATGAGAGCATAAGCTCTTCCGTGTCTCTGACTCCTTATTGGCTGAGAGTCATTGGCTCCTGCTGCTGTCAGTCAGCAGAGGAGTGGGGGCGTGCCACGCTCTATGGGTCCCATAGTGCAGGAGTAAACACACACGTGTCCCCAGAGCAATCATCAGGGTGGAGGGGCCAGTAGGACCGGTGGGGGACCCAAGAAGAAGAGGATCGGGCTGCTCTGTGCAAAGCCACTGTACAGAACAGGTAAGTATAACATGTTTGTTTTTTTACAAACACTTTAAGTCATGTAGACTTCAGTAACCAAAGGCAATTAGTAGGGAACAGTATCGTAACCAACCTAACAGTAGTAAATGAAATTTCTCTTCCGTTCATGGACGGACACAGCATCCTTTGACAGTAGGGTTATATCCGCTTCCTTTAGGAACTCTCCTAAAGGAAGCGGATATAACCCTACTGTCAAAGGATGCTATGTCCGTCCATGAACTCAGAGAAATGGATTTTACGGTGAGTACAAAAATCCTATTTTCTCTTCCGTTCATGGACGGACACAGCATCCTTTGACAGTAGGGTTATATCCGCTTCCTTTAGGAGAGTTCCTAAAGGAAGCGGATATAACCGTACTGTCAAAGGATGCTGTGTCCGTCCATGAACTCAGAGAAATTGATTTTACGGTGAGTACAAAAATCCTATTTTCTCTTCCGTTCATGGACGGACACAGCATCCTTTGACAGTAGGGTTATATCCGCTTCCTTTAGGAGAGTTCCTAAAGGAAGCGGATATAACCCTACTGTCAAAGGATGCTGTGTCCGTCCATGAACTCAGAGAAATGGATTTTACTGTGAGTACAAAAATCCTATTTTTGATGCCTTACTTTATGCATCATCATTGCTCTTGATAAATCATGGATTGCTCCCAAAGATTTAATATAATTTACTTAATCCTCCTGTAATAAAACTGATAAGGCCTTCACTTGTTCCTGATCCATCCAAGCAAACGGTGATCGAAGAAAGAACTCAATTAAAGAAGAACTGCAGTCTGCTCACATCATTAGTAATAAAAACATCTTTGCCATTCTGAAGCTTCCCTTCAACCACTTTGCATATTATTTTATATATACTGTGATTCCGTACTTGCCAAATAGGCTGCAGAATTCTCCCTCCACTAATAGGCTGCAACCATTTTAACTGTGGGCAGCTGAAGCTGCTGCCTGTTCACTTCCTGGATTTACACAGAGGCACACCTCCAGCTCTGCAGCTTTCATTGGCCCTCTTATGACTCACCCCCCCCCTCCCTTCCTGGCGAACTCTCAGGAGAGTGAAAGAGAGAGCTGTGCATGATGTTCTAAGCCTAGGCTAATGACCAGACAAGAAACAGAAAGTGAGCTGTATAAGGTATTACTGGCAGAAAAAAAAAAGGGTTTTACTATCCAAAGTTAAAACAACAAGGGCAGAAGATTTGATAGATGGAAAGATGAAAAAATGACTGAAGGTCCGCTTTAAGCACTGCGCACTTTTTTCTCTGTAGCACTTATGGCATATTAATGTGTAATTTCGTGCTTTACATAGTTAACTGCCCCACTTCCAGGGATAATCCCCTGATTAGTATATGTGGAAATGTGTGTGATTTCAAACACTAATCACAATTTGCAATAAAAGATATTTGTTTTCTGAATGCTAAGCAGGTTTCTTTTTACTATTGATTTACATGATAATAGCACTTTATGCATTTATTCTTTAAAATTAAAAACTCAGGGCCAGATTCAGGTAGAATCGCGTAAATCCGCGGCGGCGTAACATATCACATTTACGTTACACCGCCGCAAGTTTTACGGGCAAGTGCTTGATTCACAAAGCACTTGCCTGTAAACTTTCGTCAGCGTAACGTAAATCCGCCTAATTCAAATGGGGCGTGTATCATTTAAATTAGGCGCGTTCCCGCGCCGAATGTACTGCGCATGCTCCGTTTTGAAATTTCCCACCGTGCTTTGAGCAAAATGACGTCGCACCGACGTAATTTTTTGAACGGCGACGTGCGTTACTTCCTTTCCTATTCACGGACGACTTACGCAAAAAAAAAAAATTGAAATTTGACGCGGGAACGACGGCCATACTTTAACATGGCTAGTCTAAATATAAGCCATTGAAATAGCATCCGTAACTTCACGCCAGGAAAAGCCGACTAGCGACGACGTAAGAGAATGCGACAACCGAGCGTACCTTCGTGGATCGCCGTAAACAGCTAATTAGCATACCCGACGCAGAAAACGACGCAAACTCCACCCAGCGGGCGCCGAAGTATTGCATCCTAAGATCCAAAGGTTTGGTTTGAGGATTCAAACTAAAGATACGACGCGGGAAATTTGAAAATACGCCGGCGTATCAGTAGATACGCCGGCGTATTTCATCTGTGAATCTGGCCCTCAGTAGCCATTAAAGACTAAAGCCTCGTACGCACAGTACGATTGTTGGCCAACCGAGCGCCTGATTCTTGTCTTAAAGCGGATGTCCCCTGAAAAAAAAATATTAAAAGCCAGCAGCTACAGCGGCTTAGTACGCCGTCGGATCTAAGATGCAATTTTCCGGCGGCCACTGGGTGGCGTTTCCGTAAGCCTGTCGGATCTAACACAGATGCCGTCGTATCTGTTTGGTGGATACCAAAAAAAAGATACGACGCGCAAAATTTGAAATTACACGGCGTATCAACAGATACGCCTGCGTAATTTCTTTGAGGATCTGCCCCTAAGTGTATACAATTGTCGTGCCACAAACACAAACACTACGAGGAATTTAAGCTATTGAGTGCCATTCGTTGGGCCCCTTCTGCTAATTTATTTTGGGCCCCTCCTGCTAATTTCGTGTTTAGTGAGCATTGTGTTTGTACTTTCGACTTTTGTGTGACGGATTTGTGTACTAATGATACAAAAATCAGACGTGGAGCCGTTGTCCGTCGAAAATTTACTAGCATGTCATCCAACTTTTGTTGGGCAAAAGTTAGACAACAATTGTCAAAAGGAGCGTACTAACAGTAAGAATTTAGGACAACAGTCTGTCAACAGAGAATGCCCTGCCAACAATCGGATCGTGTGTACGAGGCTTTAGTTTAGATAAAGACTAAAAGAAAAAATCAGCACAAGCATCAGTACTTAAATTTAAACCGAAGTGTCCCTTGTGTTGGTGCTTGCTGTCATGGTTGCCCTCTGCCCCCTCCCATACCCCACAACCACAATGTTCTGGTGCTACGGGGGCTAATAGAGTGCCGACTATGTCTGCTTTTCAACCTCCCTCCTTCATTCATAGAAACTGTTCTCCCATCAACAAAAATAAATGGAGGAGGTGGACCTTTCCATTATTTGACTGTACTTAATTCATAGAGCACTTCTTTTTAACAGAAGCTATCATATAACATCTGTGAGTGGAGAGGGGGGCCTATTTCTCTCAAATATTGTTCACAAATCTGTGTTAATGAGCACTTCTCCTTTACCGAGATAATCCATCCACCTCACTTGATAAGGCCGGGTTCACACTGGTATGACAAACGCTCCGACATTGGGAGCTCATGTCGCGTGCAGTGTTGTAAGTAACGGCTTTAAAATAAACGCTGTTACCTAACGATGCCCCTTTTGAGGGTAACGAGTAATCTACCAGATTACTCTTCCCCTCGCGGTAACGCCGTTCCCATTACTTGGGGGGCGTTACCGCAATTACATGTAGTACCTGTGTGTCGGCGGCCATCCATTCGCTCCTCCTCTGACTGTTTCGTGGACCGTGATAGGCGGAACAGTAATTTTCCCAGCAGAGCCTCTGTTTACTGTTCAGCCTATCACGGATGCCTTCTCATCCTCAGCCTCGGCCTTGGACGAGAGGACATCCGTGATAGGCTGAACAGTAAACAGAGGCTCTGCTGGGAAAATGACTGTTCCGCTTATCACGGAACAGCCTGAGAAGAAGGCGCGGGCTTTTGAAAAATAGATGGCCGCCGGCTCCCTCTCCCCTCCTCCTCCCTCCCTCACAGTCCGGAGCCGCCCGCCCGCCCGCCGACTCCGAGTCACGGACAGCACAGCAGGGAGCGGCCATCCCAGCCATGGCACCAAGCCAAGGACGTAGGAGGACGGTAAGCACTCCACCACCGAGCGGGCGAGGGGCGACTAAATGTGAAGTCACTGTACTAGGCTGCACATGTAATTGCCCTTGCCTCACGCTAACCCTAGCTCTCAAAGGATGTGACGTACACCCTATATGCTGTAATCGACATGATATACATTCAATGGCAAAGACCCCATTAGAAGTGCCACAGTTAACATAATTAAAAATAGTAAAGTCTCTCCTAGATAAAATATTCCCCAGGGTACTTGATCAGCGGCTTGAACATATGCAGCCCGCGGACAAAATGGAACATCAAAATCTGCAAATAAAACTTGTAAATATTTGGAGATGATACCCTCTCAGAATTAAACTCATGTGAAAAAGTGGTGACAAAGGTGATTGGATTATGGACAGAACAGGAAGAACCTTTTATCCTGTAATGCTTTTTATCAGTTTTCACCCTGTCCTTATTCAAAAGAGACAATCTTTCCTTTATGGAGGCTATACGGATGGCTCTATCAATATGCCACTGTTTGTAGCCACGTACTTTCAGTCTAGAGGTGATGTTATCGCATCATGAAAGAAAGAATCCATGTCAGAACAATTGCGTCTTGCTCTAATATACTCCCCTACAGGCACAGATTTGATAGTCTGCTTAAGATGATAGCTGGTAGACAAAAGCACAGATGTCCCAGCACATTTCTTATGGAAGGGGTATTTTAGCTGGAAAATTAGGGGGTCGTCATACGCCGGCAAAAAAAAAGTCAGTTACTTTGCTGAGTAACTAATTACTTTGCCAATGTAGTAACTGAGTCACTATCTCAATTACTTTTTCGGACAAGTAATTTGTAACTGTATCTAATTACTTTTTTAAAGGAAAATGAGCAACACTGGTCGCGTGACCTGTGAAAATCAATGTTTCCCTATGGGAGCCGTCTTAACTGGTCTAACACAAGTCGGTCCAACTTTGAAAATGCCCCCTGTACTACTTTGGTCCGACTTTGATCCTACTTCAGCCCATTGAATATCACTGAAGTCGGTTTGATGTCTTGACTGATCCGACTTCGGCATGCGACTTGTGCTCTAATTATCTTGAGGGGGAACTCCACGCCATTTAAAAAAAACGGCATGGGTTCCCCCTCTAATAGCATACCAGGCCCTTCAGTTTTTAATAAGGGGGCTGCCAGATCTCGGCCCCCCCCACCCTATGTGAATGAGTATCGGGTACATTGTACCACTACCCATTCACCTGGAAAAAAAAGTGTCAATAATAAAACACACTACACAGGTTTTTAAAGTAATTTATTAGGCAGCTCCAGGGGTCTCTTCCGACTTCTTCCCCCCTCTCCGGCTCTTCTCTGCTCTTTACGGTTTCTCTCCCTCTGTCTTCTGCCTGCTCTTTTGCTCGCTCTTGCCCCGTCTTCTTCGTTGTCTTCTTCCATCTGCTCTTCTTCCGACGTTGACAGAATGCTCTCTCCCGCTCCAATGCCCAGTGCGAGGTGTGCCACTACTTATATTGGCAACATTTAGGTGAAGGTAGTGACTTGTAGCAACACAGTGCCCCTTTGAATGGCAGAAGGGCTTTTATCTACAGGGACATTTTATTATATCCCCAAAAAAAAGGTCCAGAGGTGCTGCAGCTAAAGTGTTGATGGGCAAGATCTGAGATCTTTGGATTAAAAAAACGGGTGGATGCACTAATAGCTATTAAATAAAAATAATAACTATAATCAAAAATAAATTAATGAATAAATGAACAGCAAGTGAATCACCAGCCTACCTAATATAACCTAAATATCTAAAAAAAACACATTAATTTCATTCATGTGCTGCTATGAGTCCATAGAACTGTAGTGTACTGCAAGATCCACAACACTTGCCACGAACATCCAGTGAAATAATATCCAGTGATAAAAGCTGTTAATGGTCCACCTTCACCGACTCTAATAAGGACACCCACAAAAGTGCTCAAAAGGTGGCAGCTTACCACAAGTAGTTGACCCTTTTACTGAAAAAAGTGGTCAAATGTGCTTCATAGCAAGTTGGCCTTTGCTATTAACAGATGAAATAAGCAGATGATGGAACAGCCTCTTAACCCATGGAGACTCAGGACGGTATATGCAAATAAGAAGATAAGGTCCGAAATAGTGTAATCCCGTTTATTAAACTTTATAATGTTCAAATAAAAAGCCAAATGGTTGCTTTCTTTAGGAGTGCCCTAGGCCCGGCACTGAGGTTGGATGGCATAGAAACAAATTGTTGGAGATGGTCCCGACTCGTCGGGACCATCTCCAACAATTTGTTTCTATGCCATCCAGCCTTAGTGCCGGGCCTTGGGCACTCCTAAAGTAAACAGCCATTTGGCTTTTTATTTGAACATTTTAATAAACGGGATTACACTATTTCGGACCTTATCTTCTTATTTGCATATACCGTCCTGAGTCTCCATGGGTTAAGAGGCTGTTCCATCATCTGCTTATTTCATCTGTTATTGTGATTATTTATGGAATATTGTTATTATATTCATTTATTTTTCACTTAATGATCACTAATTATCAAGTTTATCTATTAGGCACCTGTCACGATGGGGACTAGATGTTAACGTGTTTTTTTATTCATTAATTTATTTTTGATTATAGTTATTATTTTTATTTAATGCTATTAGCGCATTCACCCGTTTTTTTAATCCACTTTGCAGCAGTGGTATCCACTGTTTTTTTGAGGTGCCGCTCATATTTAGTTTAATTCTTTGTTTAATTGCACATTTGGCACGAGATACATTTTTTCTTTTTACCAAGATCTGAGATCTGAGTATTCCTTTTGCACATGAATTTAAATACATAAATGTTTTTCATACCTGTGCTTTTCCAACCAGTAGGCCTGTCAGGGGAGCAGTATTAGTATGCAGTGTCTAGTGTGAATTTTGAAGGAGTTGTAAAGAATTTTTTTTTTCACCTTAATGTAATCTATGCATTAAGGTGAAAAAACATCGAATGCTGGAGCCCCGGTATACTTACCTGACCCCTCGAAAGTCCCGCGCGGTCCCGATATCCTCTTCGCCGCTCAGCCTGGCCACTGATTGGCTAGAGCAGATGGATTGAGAGCAGCGCAGCCATTGGCGGGGCCAAGTGATACAGTGAGTGGCTATGGCCATTTGCTGTATCACGGGAGCGCACCCGCAATTACTGACCACCATGCAAGCTCTCGCATGACTGTGGTGAGTAATTGCGGGGAGGACCAGAGACAGCCGCCGAGGGACCCCAGAAGATGTGGATCGGGGCCACTCTGTGCAAAACAAACTGCACAGTGGAGGTAAGTATAAGGCTTCATTTCCATGGACGTTTTTACAGACACTTTTCTGAGCGTTTTTTGAAGCTTAAGTCTATGGCCTCAAAACGCGCAAAAACGCTCAAAAACGCTACCGCTGCGTTTTTAAGCTCCAGCTAAAAAAAAATTAAAATAATAATAAAATGAACATGGACAGGCGTTTTTAAGCTGTAAAAACGTCCATGGAAATGAAGCCTAACATGTTTGTTATTTTAAATTTCCATGGACGTTTTTACAGCCACTTTTCTGAGCGTTTTTTGCAGCTTAAAAACAGCTCTCCATATTAGTCTATGGCCTCATGCCCACCATGAGGTTTTTGAGCTGTAGATGGCTGAGCCGTTTTTAATCTGCAAAAAAAACGCAGGACCAGTGCGTTCTGAAGCTCCAGAGTAGAGCTGTAAAAACGCCAGACGTTAAAAAAAATTCAAAAACGCGCAAAAACGCTACCGCTGAGCCGTTTTTAAGCTGCAAAAAAAAAACAGGACCAGTGCGTTCTGAAGCTCCAGAGTAGAGCTGTAAAAACGCCAGACGTTAAAAAACTTTAAAAAACACGCAAAAACGCTACCGCTGCGTTTTTGAGCTCCAGCTCAAAATAAATAAATAAATAAATAAATAAATAAATAAATAACATGGACAGGCGTTTTTAAGCGAACTTGAACTGGGAAACTGTGAAATAAGCACAGTTTCGACATCAAAGTTTTCCAAATATTAAAGTGACCCTGTAAATAGGGTTAAAATCCCAAGAGAACTTACCTTTAAAGGCCAACTCTGAGCAACTAAAAAATGATCCCTTACCAAGGGGTTAATTGCTCATTTTGGTGTAGAGAAACAAAAAACAAAATCCAAATCTCTGCGGCTCCCTGCATCTAGACTTCTCCCCCACACTGCGGCAGTCTAGGGTCCAGATGTCAAGACCAAAGCAGGGTCCATTGCCAGGTCTTGGATGTGAGGATGCTTAGGGACAGTCCACTGCTGGGGCATGGGGGAGCACTAACTGCTGGGGGAGTGGAAGATCAGGTAAGTAAAATTATTTCTCCTCTCCCCTGGACAAAACAAGCTATTAACCCTTGCTATTAACCCGTGCAGTGCGGGTGCCGCCCCACCGCAAGGGATCATTTTTTTAGATGTCCGGAGTTGAGCTTTAAACATAGCAGCATTATACTTAACTGTCTGTCAGTCTGTTTGCTAAAATGTAACCCGCTGACAGGGGGATCATTTTGCACAAATTCAAGCTAGCATTAGTCAGTATCATATTATGCTACGTTTCCACTGAGCGGATCGGTTCGGTACGGTTCGGTACGGTACGCTATTTTGGGTGTTTCCATTATGAAAGCGTGCCATAAAACCGAACCGTACCGCACCATTCAGGGTCCTGCTTCTCATGTGGGTCCATAGAAAATGGAACGGTACGGTTAGGGCGGAGCTACTGGCGTCACACAGTACTTTCCACTGATTGGTGGTCAGAAAACATCAATGCTGACGTCAAAGCAAAGCGCCAAACAATCACCACGTCGCCTTATTAGTCCATATAAAGGAGAAGGATGCCAGCAAACAACAGCAGGGTCTGGTTATCTGAGGAACTATCTACGTTCTTAGCAATCATCGGCGATGGCGTTATTCAGAGTGAGCTTGATGGATCAGTGAGAAATGAAAAGGTCTATAAAGATATTTCTCAGCGGATGGCAGCCGAGGGATTTGAACGGACGTCGGGCCAGTGTAGGGCAAAGCTTAAAAAGCTTAAAGCACAATATAAAAAAATTAAGGACGCCAACAGCCGTAGTGGAAACTGTCCAACTGCTTGGAGGTGGTACGACGCCATGGACGCCATTTACGGTCATCGGCCAGCAAACCAAGGCAGGGAGGGAGGTCTGGACTCTGCAACTGTAATTCTCGAATCTATGGTAGACCCCTTTGGTAAGTTTTTTTTTTTTAAAAACTTTGCATAGGATATCGCTCTGCTTACCATTTAAAATATAATATCTAACCATATGTTTATTTTCAGAAACAGTTGATGGACTCTCCACTGATGCATCAAACTTATCAGAAGATGGACCTTCAATGTCTTTCAGCAGCAACAGCAGCAGTATTTCCTCAAGCCAACCACAGAGTAGCCAACCACAGAGTAGCCAACCACAGAGTAGCCAACTACAGAGTACTCCCAATGCACCAAGGCACAATGGTAAGACATGATGATAATAAAGTAATTTTTAACTGCATTTTCTTAAACTAAAACAGCAGTGGGGCAGATGTGCAGGAGGTACAGTGTTGGAATAGATAAGAAGGGGGAGATCAGCTGTGGGGGAGATGTGCAGGAGGTACAGTGTTGGAATAGATAAGAAGGGGGAGATCAGCTGTGGGGGAGATGTGCATGAGGTACAGTGGTGGAAGAGATGAGAAGGGGGGGACCAGCTGTGGGGGAGATGTGCAGGAGGTACAGTGGTTGAATAGATGAGGAGGGGGAGATCAGCTGTGGGGGAGATGTGTATGAGGTACAGTGGTGGAAGAGATGAGAAGGGGGGGATTAGCAGGAGGTACAGTGGTAGAAGAGATGAGAAGGGGGTTCAGCAGTGGGCAGATGAGCAGTGCTGTGTATTGGTGTAGCAGATGAGCGGGGGGAACAGAGGTGTGGCAGTGAATCAGTGTGGTACAGTCTAGTGGGGCAGATGAGAAAGGAGCTTACAGTATTGGTTTGGCAGATGTTACCAAAAGCAATATTTAGGTCTTTTGTATATTACAGGTGAAAGGAGAAGGTTCCAGTTGGATCTGCGCACAGTTATGGAGGATATGCGGGCAGCAGAAGAAAGGCAGCTGGAAAGAATGGATAACCTTTCTGAGAGGCGGTTTCAAGCACTACGTCAGGATGCACAGGAAGCTATGCGCCAGGAGGCAGAAATTGCCCGGCAGCAGATGGAGCAGTTGGCTACCTTCAACCAGGCCTTCCTCGGTGTCCTTGGTCAGCTTGTTCAAGTGATTGGAGCCAATCGTCAACCCAGGTCACCACCCAGACATTAGTGCCTTTCATGCAGCACAGGACCTGTACCCATGTTTACGTTTAAAAATAAAGTGGGTTTTAAAGGTTAGATTTTTTTTTTAATAGGCTCCTTTGAGCCATCAGCGATCACACAAGATTGGACACATTTGCTCCTTGCTGCACATGGCTTTCTTTGTGCTGCTGCTCTGATTCCCTTCTGCCTCCTTTGCGTTATCACCCCCCCTTGGACGGTGGAGCCTGGATTTCAACAAAGGGCACCCCCGATCGCTTAATTTCTTCTCATTTTTGCATTGTAGATGTAATTGCGAATATACTTGGCATTTTTGGTTTACCTTTTCCTTTAATTTCCTTTTTAGATGTTTTTTTTCTTGGTCTGAATTTCTCACTTCCTGTTCCTTCTCAGTAAACCTGACAACATCATCTGAGCTGTGTTTAGTCAGTCAGCACAGCTTATTGAACAGCTTACTAAGGAGGAACAGGAAGTGAGAAATTCAGACCAAGGAAAAAAAAAAAAAACATTTATTGGTAGTGAAATTGAAGAAAAAAACTACAATGCAATAGCTTAGGGATATGCAATTAGTGGATATCCAACTGTTTCAGAACTACGATTCCCATGTGGCATAGCAAGACTCTGACAGTCACAAGCATGACACCCAGAGGCAAAAGCATGATGGGACTTGTAGTTCTGCAAAACAGCTGGATTTCCGCTAATTGCGTATCCCTGCACTAGCTTAATAAAAAAACAAACCTTTACAAGCTCTTTATTGTAAACAATGTTTCTACATTTTTTTTTCTTGGTCTGAATTTCTCACTTCCTGTTCCTTCTCAGTAAACCTGACAACATCATCTGAGCTGTGTTTAGTCAGTCAGCACAGCTTATTGAACAGCTTACTAAGGAGGAACAGGAAGTGAGAAATTCAGACCAAGAAAAAAAAAAAAAAACATTTATTGGTAGTGAAATTGAAGAAAAAAACTACAATGCAATAGCTTAGGGATATGCAATTAGTGGATATCCAACTGTTTCAGAACTACGATTCCCATGTGGCATAGCAAGACTCTGACAGTCACAAGCATGACACCCAGAGGCAAAAGCATGATGGGACTTGTAGTTCTGCAAAACAGCTGGATTTCCGCTAATTGCGTATCCCTGCACTAGCTTAATAAAAAACAAACCTTTACAAGCTCTTTATTGTAAACAATGTTTCTACATTATCAAAATTTTGCTTTTACAAAATATGTATGAAGATGATTTTTTTTGTGGAATAAAAAACAAGAACGACTTCTCTGAGTATGTCTGATTTTATTTAGCATTTAGCAAAAAGTAATTAAAGATTTTAATTATTCACGGTAACAACGTTAACGTTAAGGTGCCTCATCAGAGCCTGACGTATTTCGCTGCACTCTTCTTCCATATCCTGTGCTGCTATTACTGGTACTGGCTCTTCTGGAGATGTATTCCAATCCTGGTCAAAGTCTTCTCCATGGCTTTCACAAAGATTGTGAAGAGTACAGCACGTTAGGACCATGGATTTTGTAAGTTGAATGTCACTGTCATTCCTCTTCATAAGACACCTCCATCTACCCTTTAGTCTTCCAAACGCATTTTCCACTACAACACGTGCCCTGGATGTTTTCTTGTTGTAGATTTGCTGCTCTGTTGTTAGGCGCCCATTGTCAGAAAATGGTTTCAGGAGCCAATTTTGTAAAGGATAGGCAGAGTCCCCAAGCACATAATAGCCAACATTCACCCCACAAATGTTCTTAGTGCTAACAGGATACAGGCCTCCCTGGCCAACCCAATCCCAAAATGTTGACAATCGGAGAACCCGAGCATCATGCAAACTCCCAGGCTTTCCTACATTCACATTCCAGAATAGTCCCTTGCCATCCACTACTCCCTGGAGGACGATGGAATGCCAGCCTTTTCGGTTGAAGTAGTCAGTGTGGTATTCTTGTGGTGCTATTATTGGTATGTGTGAGCCATCAATAGCACCAACACACTGTGGAAGGCCCCACCTGTTCTCAAAGTACTCAGCCATGTCTTTGAGCTTTTCCCTGTTAGGAAAATGAACAATTTCAGGAGCTAGCAATGTGCACACAGCCTTACAGAAGTCCTGCACACACCGGCACACTGATGATTTGCTGACACCAAAAAGATGACCTATACTCCTATATTCACTGTTGGTAGCCAGCTTCCACAGTGCAATGGCAATTCTTTTCCTTACAGGCAAACAGGCTCTGAAGTTGGTGCTTTTCTTTTCCATCACTGGACGTAGCTTGGCACAAAGGAATGAGAAGGTTTCCTCTGACATCCTTAAATTCTGCACCCACTGTCTGTGGGTGAATCCTGGGACGGTCACATTCCACCACTCATTGGCACGAGGGAATGCCCAAATCACTGGTCGGCGGCGCTGCTTTGCCAAAAGGAGAAGCATCTGTAAAAAATGCAGTGTGTCAGTGTGTATAGGTCAGTGTGTGTGTGTGTGTGTGTGTGTGTGTGTCTCAGTGTGTGTGTGTGTATAGGTCAGTGTGTGTCAGTGTGTGTGTGTATAGGTCAGTGTGTGTCAGTGTGTGTATAGGTCAGTGTGTGTGTGTGTGTCAGTGTGTGTATAGGTCAGTGTGTGTCAGTGTGTGTGTGTCAGTGTGTGTATAGGTCAGTGTGTGTGTGTGTGTCAGTGTGTGTCAGTGTGTGTGTGTATAGGTCAGTGTGTGTCAGTGTGTGTGTGTCAGTGTGTGTATAGGTCAGTGTGTGTCAGTGTGTGTGTGTCAGTGTGTGTATAGGTCAGTGTGTGTGTGTGTCAGTGTGTGTGTGTATAGGTCAGTGTGTGTCAGTGTGTGTGTGTCAGTGTGTGTATAGGTCAGTGTGTGTCAGTGTGTGTGTGTCAGTGTGTGTATAGGTCAGTGTGTGTGTGTGTGTGTCAGTGTGTGTCAGTGTGTGTGTGTATAGGTCAGTGTGTGTCAGTGTGTGTGTGTCAGTGTGTGTATAGGTCAGTGTGTGTCAGTGTGTGTGTGTCAGTGTGTGTATAGGTCAGTGTGTGTGTGTGTGTGTGTCAGTGTGTGTATAGGTCAGTGTGTGTGTCTGTGTGTCAGTGTGTGTATAGGTCAGTGTGTGTCAGTGTGTGTGTGTATAGGTCAGTGTGTGTCAGTGTGTGTGTGTCAGTGTGTGTATAGGTCAGTGTGTGTGTGTGTGTCAGTGTGTGTCAGTGTGTGTGTGTATAGGTCAGTGTGTGTCAGTGTGTGTGTGTCAGTGTGTGTATAGGTCAGTGTGTGTCAGTGTGTGTGTGTCAGTGTGTGTATAGGTCAGTGTGTGTGTGTGTCAGTGTGTGTGTGTATAGGTCAGTGTGTGTCAGTGTGTGTGTGTCAGTGTGTGTATAGGTCAGTGTGTGTCAGTGTGTGTGTGTCAGTGTGTGTGTAGGTCAGTGTGTGTGTGTGTGTGTCAGTGTGTGTCAGTGTGTGTGTGTATAGGTCAGTGTGTGTCAGTGTGTGTGTGTCAGTGTGTGTATAGGTCAGTGTGTGTCAGTGTGTGTGTGTCAGTGTGTGTATAGGTCAGTGTGTGTGTGTGTGTCAGTGTGTGTATAGGTCAGTGTGTGTGTCTGTGTGTCAGTGTGTGTATAGGTCAGTGTGTGTCAGTGTGTGTGTGTATAGGTCAGTGTGTGTCAGTGTGTGTGTGTATAGGTCAGTGTGTGTCAGTGTGTGTGTAGGTCAGTGTGTGTTTCAGTGTGTCAGTGTATGTGTGTGTGTGTGTTTCAGGTAAGTCAGTCAGTTGTGCTTACCCTATAGCGCTGCCGTCTTTGTCTTAGCAGCACAAATGTATACTTCTCCTCCCGGCTACACATCCAAGCTAAAAGTTTTCTTCTCTTTTCGGCTGTGTTTCTCATTGCCGCTCGCAACCTTCTCTCATACAGTGCGGTATGAATTTTGCCTATAAAGAACCAAAAGGCTAGCAGAGAAAAGACGAGCTGCTGAATGACCTCCATTGTTGTTGTTGTTGTTTGGCTGACGCTGAGTGACGCTGCATCACGTTTCTCGTCGCACTAGTGTGACATCATGAGAGGCATTTTTTCTAAAACCTGTATGGCCCTGGCGGTCCGATTTGCAGTGGAAACGCTCACCAGAATAGACCGGACCATTCAAACCCGTTCCATTCTAAACGACCCGAACCGATCCGCTCAGTGGAAACGTAGCATTAGTTGTGCTATTTTGGGCCTCAAGAGGGCACTGTAAGCCAGTCAGTGTTCTAGGTTGCATATCGTATTGTTGAAATTTACCCATTTATAGTGGGCAGTGCATTTTTAAAGGACTATTAGTAGTGAGTGGTGAAGGTTGAATATAATTTTTATTAACAAAATGTTTGGTGTCTTCATACACTGGCACCCAAAATGAGCGAATGCAAATACTCATGAAGATTTTAAACAAATCAATAAGTAAATTGCAATATAAGAAATCACAAAAAAGGGTCAGTATCCGCAACAGTGTACAGTTTGTGAGGATAAACACAGTTATGGGCGAGCGGAATACAACTTTTATATTTCTAAACAGAATTGCAAAGAGAATGGGCAAAGGAAATTTCCTTAGAGCAGCCCATGGTGTATATGTTCAGTGCGCAGTCAGAAAACTAGACATGTGCGTTCCCGTTCGTAACAAATGGATTTTTTGTACGAATTTGTTAGTATTCGTACATTCGGATCAATTCGAACATCAGAAAAGCTGAAAGAACCAAAATACGAAAATTACGGAATTACGAATAAGCAAAATAACGAACAAGCGAAAATACGAACGTACGATTGGACAATCTTACTAAAATACGAACACCGAAACAGCGAAAGAACAAAAATTGCATCTATAACGAACGATTTGCATTCTTTATTTTAAATCCTTTGTTCGTATTTTCATTCGTATGTTCGTATTTTCATGTGTGTGTTTTGTAAATACGTTTCTTTGTCTGTTCGTAAATTTGTGTACTCATATGGTTCTTTCGATTGGGCAGTGTAGTTAGTGAGTGATGTATCTTACTTAATATCTAAAGCCCTGTACACACGGTAGGACTTTTGGCCAACCAACTTCAAAATCTGCAACTTTTCTAATTTGTCCGACCGTGTGTACGCTCCATCAGACCAACTTTTTCTGGTTTCATCCAACAAAAAGTTGGGTCTGCGAACGGACCAACTTTTCGGCAACAAAAGTCCGATGGTGCTTTGTGTGACCGTGTGTACAGCAATCCAACCAACTTTTGGACAAAGTGCAAATACGAATGCTCAAAACCAATGTTAAAAGCAAAAAACAATAGCAGAAGTTAACCAAAGGGTGGCAGTAAAGAGCAGAAAAGAGCAAAAAAAAACACATGATGTTAGGAAACTTTTAGAAAAGTTTGCAGAAAAGTCTGACTGTGTGTATGCTATGGGTGTGGCAGGACAAATCAATTAGGACAAAAATCCAAGGAAAATTTTGTTGGATGTCCTACCGTGTGTATGAGCCTTTAGCCAATCAGCTTATCTCTTTTGTGCTGAGTCACATTGGACAGTGTAAAGCCTCGTACACACGATCGGACTTCAAACAAACTTTTCCGTGGATTTTTGTCCCAAGGGAGTTGGCTGGACTTTTGAAACAGAAAAAGTTTGTCCGATGGAGCGTACACACGGTCGGATTTTTTGGAAAATGCTCATTTTGAAGTTTGTTGGCAAAAAGTCCGACCGTGTGTACGGGGCTTAAAGGGTCACTAAAGGAAAACATTTTTTTAGCTGAAATGACTGTTTACAGGACATAGAGACATAATAGTTAACTGATTCCTTTTAAAAATGATTAAAAATAGATAAAAAAACAATCATATAATGTGCCTGCAGTGTAGTTTCGTTTTTGCTGTTTGCTGGTTCTCTGATGTACAGAGAGCCACTAGAGGGCAGTCAGCCAATAGAGAGCAGTGATACTTAGTCTAAAACTCCTCAGCACCAATCCAGTTTCGTTTTACACACAGCTCCTTGATTAGTGACCACCGTGAGAAATCTCCCAGTACTGTGGTTATCAGGAAACAGGCAACCAGGAAGTGTCCAGAACAGAGAGGATTTACAGCAACATGAAAGCAAAAACGAACAATGAGGACATGAAACCAGGACTGCAGTAAGGTAAAGGAAGCTATTTAGCTAAAAAAAAAAATTCCTTTAGTGACCCTTTAAGAGAAAGTCTATCTTAATATGGATTAGCCGCGTGTTACGATGTATTTACGAAAGTAGAAAATTACGAATCCATTAAACGAAAATTATTATCTAACAAAATTAGGAATTTCGAATCAACAAAAATAAATTAGACAGAATTACGAATCATTCAGTATAAACGAAAGTAAACAAACGGGTTAGAATAGAAAAACTTGCGTCTTACGAAATTACGAATCTACGGAACGAGACGAAACGAAACAACAAAAAAAAAACACAATTTTTTTTCTTGTGCACATGTCTACAGAAAACCCGTAAAGGACAAGTGCACAATAATATTCATGAATAGGATTGAAAAATAAAAGAAGAGAATATTTTTTTTTAACAGTGAAAAGTAGAGACGAGTGCTCTTGGATAAGGATAAAAAAAAACAAAAAAACAAAAACAAATGAGGGTCAAAATGCATTGATCAAGTCTATTGCTCAATTTCTCCGATGTGAAGTAACGCATCCAAATGTACCAGAGACTAGTAAATCTTCCCACTTATCCAGCTCCTTAGTTTGCATCTCCTCCATGAGCATTATGCTATTAATTTCGTTCACCCATGAAGATAAGACCCCTTTTACACTGGGGCCACGGTCGCTTTAAACGGTAAAGCATCGCTCATTTTAGCAGCGCTTTATCGCTGTTTAAGCGCCGCTTTTTGGCTGCTAGCGGGGAGCTTTTAACCCTAAAGAAGGAGTTAAAAACTCCTGTGTTGCAGCGCTTCGGAAGTGCTACCCACTCATTTTAATGGGCAGGGCGTTTTGGGAGAGCTAAATACAGTGTTCCCAACCCACCCTAAAGATGCTGCTTGCAGGACTTTTTCTAAACATCCTGCAAGCGCACCGCCCCAGTGTGAAAAGTCATACTTGTTTTTTTTTTACCACTACTGTTCCTTTATATTGGCTTTTGGAATTTACAAATGCAGCAATTTAGATATCAGATGGAAAACACTATTTGATACATTTTGATAGATAAAATGTGAATTTTATATACATCTATATAGATAAGACCAAAATGAGGGACAAATGGGGAGGAATGAGAGACGGAGGGACATTGCACCAAATCGGGGACAGTTTGGAGCTATGGTATATATCTGGAAGATCTGTAACCAAAAAGAGCGGATACATTCACAGTCCCACCAGACATGCAGGTATGTCCCTTTCCTCTTGTGACAACACCAGCACAGATCCATAGCAGTTAGAAATATCCGGTTCATATTGACCAGATCACAGTACCACCTGGATAGTAGTTTATTATTTTTCTCTTGAGCGTAATCTGAGATTGAGGATTTGTGGGTAAAGAGAAATGCAGTGTGCCAATCTATGGCAGGAACCTCAGACCCCAGCACCCTGGACCACACTCTAGTGAAAGTAGGAAGTGTACTGTGAGTGTGAGCCAAAATGTATTTGTAGATCGTTGATAGAGTGTGGCAGGGAACCTCTGGGAGGGTACACAGGCGATCAAACTCTAATAAAGTTCTGTGGGTTAAACCCGAGGTAAATATCGACTTGCAATAAGTTGACAGTTGACATTTTTCATCTATTGTAGTCGTTAAAAGCAATATATCAAAATTATATACAATAGATGTGCATTTAATAAAGATTTTGGCAGTGAAATCTTAAAGGGGTTGTAACGGTTCATGTTTTTTCACCTTAATGCATCCTATGCATTAAGATGAAAAAACACCTGGCAATGACGGCCTCCCAGCCCCCCGTTTACTTATCTGAGCCCGTTTACCTGCTGTGCGTGTCCTCTGGTGTGCTCTTCTCCATGGAGCCTGGCCGTTGATTGGATAGATTGTGTAGAATTACCCCCGGAGGAGCTGCTGGTTGTTTGGGTGGCACATTTACCTCATGGCTCCCCTGAATTCCTAGGGGTAAATTATGCGTATTGCATTAGGTAGAAGTAAAGGAATGTCCGCAACAGGTGCTCTTTGCTGTGCTCTTTATTACCCAGCCGGGTAAAAACAATAAACTTGTGGTGAGGAAAGTAAAGTTGAAGAAGAAAGGAGAACAGCAGATTCAGGCGTGATGATAGGGAAACAGTCCTGCTCCCAAGCGTAACACTTCTCTGCGCCACTCCTGCCTGAGTGGGTTTAGTGTACCCGGACAGGCCTCTCTCACTGACCTAGCAGCCGGAGTATCACTCGGACAATTGTAGGAAAAGTCTCTGCCACAGATCCTCCTTGGTGAACTTGAACTTGAGGAAAAGTCTCTGCCACAGACCCTCCTTGGTAAGCCTCAGAAAGATACCTCTGCCACAGGCCCTCTCTGGACTGTAATCATGGAGATATCCCTCCTTAGATGAATTACGCCTGGATCTCCTTCAACTTGTCGCCCAGGTACCGACTGACAAGTGATTAATCCCTTAGTGTCCGGCTACCTTGATCCCCGGTGGTTTGTCGAGGCCCTTTTGGATCGCCAGCCTCTCAATGGCGCTCCTCAGACTGACTCCCCACAGAACAGCAGTACAGCTTGGGATCCTCAAAGGTGGGAACCCAGTCACTCACTGGGTCCCCGTCACTGTTCAGATGCTCCGGGCCAACATGGTCCCAGAACCAGGAACACCGCGTGGCAAGCAAGTCAGGTAGACCATAACGCCGGGGCTCCTCCCCAGCATGCACAGTAAGGTCAAACCCTTGGGAAACCCTTGGGAAAGAGCACCCAAACCTTGACTCCACTGCTGCCACCTGCAGCACCGGGGTTGGAAGAACACCCCAGTGCAACAGAATAGCCCACAGCACAGCCCATCTGAGACAGAGACCCTGTTTTGCACTTTAACGATCTGGATCAGAGTTTAACTACACTCTGATCTACCCTTAAATTTAACTAGCACCGGTACCATAAAGTACACAGGCGCTACAATTGGATAGATTGATAGCAGCGCAGCCATTGGCTCGTGCTGCTGTCAATCACATCCAATGATGCGGCCGCCGGGGGGCGGTACCCAGTAGTGTATTTAGGTTTTGTGCTGCCCTAGGCCTGACTAAACTCACGCACCCCCTAATTTAAATATGACGCACCCCTTCCTGTGAAGCACACACCCCGTTTTGTTTAAGACCCACCCTGAAATTTTCAAGCCAGGACACTAGTTCTGAGAGCTTGAGGTAATGGATTCCCTTAATTTTCATGGATTTCCACTCATACGACTATGGGGCAGGAAGTGAAGAGAAATCTCTGCAATGGGACAAGGATGGTAAAAAATAAACTGTCAGGGGCTATAACCCTCCCTTACTCTATCCAAATGGAAAAAAGTGTTGCCTATAGGTCTACTTTAAGAGCAAATTTCTGATAATTTTATGGAGAGGACTGAGAAGAAAAACCCATGCCAATGGTACAGCAGAAAACATATAGCACAGTGAGAAAGGCTTATGGTCCAGGATGATAGGACAGTCAAAATTAGAAGCAGCTCCCCCCATAATTTGGCTCTCAGCCCAGTCCGCCTCATCAGACTGGTGCTTGTCCCAAGCCGGCGGGGACTCCTTCCATGCTGCCCCCCTGCAAAGTGCTGCCCTAGGCCTTGGCCTTGTTGGCCTAGGCCAGGATACAGCGTTGGCGGTACCGAGTCATACACTCTGGGCCAGATTCACAGAAAAAGTACCTGCTGATACTCTGGCGTACTTTCAAATTTGCCGCGTCGTATCTTTATTTGTAATTCACAAACAAAGATACGACGGCATTTGGCTAAGATCCGACAGGCGTACAGCTTCGTACGCCTTCGGATCTTAGGATGCAATACTTCGGCGACCGCTGGGTGGAGTTTGCGTCGTTTTCCGCGTCGGGTATGCAAATTAGCTGTTTACGGCGATCCACGAAGGTACGCGCGTTCGCTGCATTCTCTTACGTCGTCGCTAGTCGGTTTTTCCCGTCGTAAAGTTGCACTTGCTATTTAGGTGGTGTAATATTAGACAGCCCATGTTAAAGTATGGCGGTCGTTCCCGGTCGAATTTAAATTTTTTTTTCTTTTGCGTAAGACGTCCGGGAATACGAAAGGACGTAACACACGTCGCCGTTCAAAAAACACGTTGGGGCGCCGTAATTTCGCGCAAAGCATGGCGGGAAATTTCCTAACGGAGCATGCGCAGAACGTTCGGCGCGGGAACGCGCCTAATTTAAATGGTACACGCCCCATTTGAATTAGACGGGGCTTGCGCCGGACGGCTTTACACTACGCCCCTGCAAGTTTACATGCAAGTGCTTTGTGAATCAAGCACTTACGCCGAAAACTTGCGGCGGTGTAAAGTAAATGGGATACGTTACGCCACCGTAATTCTACATGAATCTGGCCCTCTGTGTCTATGGACGCTGCATCCATAGACACAGTCTGTCGTGTATGACAGGGGGGGAGCCTGCAAGCTAACCCCCTCTAGCTAGAGCTTCCCAGAGGGAGGTTAGATATAGCGGGGAGGAGCCGAGGCAGCCGCCGAGGGACCTGAGAACAGCAGGATCGGGGCCACTCTGTGCAAAACGAACTACACAGTGGAGGTAAGTATAACATGTTTGTTATTTAACAAAAAAAACAAAGACATACAATCACTTTGTGGTTCTGGCCAGCTCAGTAGATTGCTTTAAGAAAGGCCTGGATTCTTTCCTAAATGTACATAATATAACTGAGTACTAAGATTTATAGGTAAAGTTGATCCAGGGTAAATCCGATTGCCTCTCGGGGGATCAGGAAGGAATTTTTTCCCCTGCTGTAGCAAATTGGATTATGCTCTGCTGGGGTTTTTTGCCTTCCTCTGGATCCACAGTGGGTATGGAGTTGGGTGTATGGGATTGTACTGTGTTTGTTTTTTATTTTGTTTGTTTATTTTTTTGTGGTTGAACTGGATGGACTTGTGTCTTTTTTCAACCTGACTAACTATGTAACTTTAACGACAAGATCCAACTTTAAATTCCTCACAGTAGTCATCTTTAATGCATTAGACCAGATCTGAAAGGTTCAATATTTGGTTTGAAATGCTTCCATAGTAACAGAACAATAGACAATAGGTACTTACACTGCATGCTCTTAGAAAGCACTAAATCAAGCACTTACGCCGAAAACTTGCGGCGGTGTAAAGTAAACGGGATACGTTACGCCACCGTAATTCTACATGAATCTGGCCCTCTGTGTCTATGGACGCTGCATCCATAGACACAGTCTGTCGTGTATGACAGGGGGGGAGCCTGCAAGCTAACCCCCTCTAGCTAGAGCTTCCCAGAGGGGGGTTAGATATAGCGGGGAGGAGCCGAGGCAGCCGCCGAGGGACCTGAGAACAGCAGGATCGGGGCCACTCTGTGCAAAACGAACTACACAGTGGAGGTAAGTATAACATGTTTGTTATTTAACAAAAAAAACAAAGACATACAATCACTTTGTGGTTCTGGCCAGCTCAGTAGATTGCTTTAAGAAAGGCCTGGATTCTTTCCTAAATGTACATAATATAACTGAGTACTAAGATTTATAGGTAAAGTTGATCCAGGGTAAATCCGATTGCCTCTCGGGGGATCAGGAAGGAATTTTTTCCCCTGCTGTAGCAAATTGGATTATGCTCTGCTGGGGTTTTTTGCCTTCCTCTGGATCCACAGTGGGTATGGAGTTGGGTGTATGGGATTGTACTGTGTTTGTTTTTTATTTTGTTTGTTTATTTTTTTGTGGTTGAACTGGATGGACTTGTGTCTTTTTTCAACCTGACTAACTATGTAACTTTAACGACAAGATCCAACGTTAAATTCCTCACAGTAGTCATCTTTAATGCATTAGACCAGATCTGAAAGGTTCAATATTTGGTTTGAAATGCTTCCATAGTAACAGAACAATAGACAATAGGTATTTACACTGCATGCTCTTAGAAAGCACTAAATCATTTTTAATGTGGACACACCTGCATAATTTGGTTTCTAGAATACTGCCTATACACTGTGTGGAAAGTTGTATTTCTAAAGATTAATTTCATTAGTGAACAACTACAGTGCTTTTGGTTCATCCAAAATGTTAATAAACCTCAATCCAGTGAGGCCCGGAGCAACTGCAAGTCAGTGTAGGGCCGGCCATGACAGGGTTAACAGAAAATCCTGGTAGCTGGGGGGGAGGAGTAACAGCGGTGGGAGGGGAGATATATATATCTCCTACCCTCCGTTTCCCGGGCAAGTGAGGCGTGGGGGAGCGAAGTTGCTGTGTGGTCTGCACAGCCTGCAGTGAATTCGTTGGCCCAGGTAGGAACGGCGTCGGTAATGGCGGCGATTGAGGATTTATTTGCTCGGCTGAGGGCGGAGGCGGCTATCCGGGGGGAGGACTGGCTGCAACGGCAGCTGGGAACGCTTCTCCCGCAGGACGGAGGGGACACTGGGCGGATGGCGTCGGGGCCTAGCCGCATGCAGGCCGGGCAAGCAGAATCGGGGCCGGATCACACAGGTGCGGTGCTGGCGGCGTCGGGGCCTGATCGCACAGTCCGGGGGGCATCGCGGGCGCGCGGGGACGCAGGACAAGCAGCATCGGGGCCTGATAACACAGGCGTGGGACCAGCGGCGTCGGGGCCTAATCGCACAGGCCGGGAGGCCTCTTGGACGCACTCGTCCCGCCCCCCCGCCGTTATTCGCCAAGTCGATCCCCTGGACGGCAGAGGAGGGATAGCGGACATAGCAGGGCCCCATCGGGCCCCCCCCGCGAAGCACGCGGCGTCGGCTGTTTCAGAGGGCCCAGCCGGGGGCACCAGGAGCAGCGTGGGTGCGAGGGGGGGACGGCCAGGGGGCTCGGATGCGGCGGCCTTGCCCGCCCGGCGGGTGGATCAGTTAGTGACGGGCCCGGTTTTGGGGTCTCGGCGTGCGGGATCGCAGGCCACGGTGGCTAGCCCCCCAGCTTCCTCGGCTAGCCACTTGCAGGAGATGGAGCGCGTCGGCAGCAGCAGGGTTCCGCCGGGCAGGAAAGCTTCAGCAAAATCTGTGCACGGGTCCAGGGCCCGCAGGGGGAGTGAGTCCGGCCCTGGGCCTTCGGCCTCCGGGACCGAGCCGCCCGGTGGGTCATCATCGGGGGAGGAGGACCGGTCGGAGGGGGAGCGGGCTGGATCAGAGGAGGAGGTTTTGCCCAGGACGGTGCCAGCAACGAGGGATTCGAGGCGATCGCATGATGGGATTGCTTCCACGCAGCCCGGTAAGTCCGTTTACACTAATGTTTCTACTGTGCAGTGTGTTGATGTGGTTGAGAGGAATGGGGTTGTTGCAACAGCGTCCCAGGTTACGGATGCACAGGTGGGGAATGCTGGAGGGGATGTGGGATTGCAGAGATTTCTGTCGGGGTTGGAGGCTCTGGTTAGCCAGCTTAAAGGGGGTGACAGACCTCCCACGAGCCCGGCGGCAGCTTGGGGGCCGGTCGGGGGGGCTCCGGGGGTGACCGCGGCGGCGGTGGCGGTTGCCCCAACGACGTTGGTGGCAACTGGAAAGGAGGCAAGTGGGGGTGGCTTGGGGGCCGGGGCATCGGTGCAGCCGGAGGTTACCGCCGAATCGGCGGGGGCCACATCTAAGAAATGGGATTTGGTACGTTTGGCGGATGAGGCTAGGGGGCAGGTTTACACCTGTTACGATGCGCCGCTGGGGTCGCACCTGAAACAGGAGGTACAGGAGAAGATCTGGAAGAGCGAGTACGTGGAGATATTCACGCTGTTACCGTTGGAGAAATTCAATTTGGACAGGGTTAAACCGGAGGATTCAAAGAAGGAGGATGAGGAGAAGAGGAGGTACAGGCTGATACCTCGCACGTTTGCGAACTGGTCGCAGGCCTATTCTATTTTGGCCAGCGTGATTGGCGAGAAGAACCCTGAGCACTGCTCGGCGCTCTTCAGCTACCAGGAGGCGATCAGTGAGGCCTACAGGTGCTATGGGGGCACGGGTTGGCTTCGATATGACGAACAGTTCAGGCAACTTCGGGCGATCAGGCCAGAAATTCGGTGGGACGCCAAGGACATCAGCCTTTGGATGCGGCTAATGACGGCTCCGAGGACGTCTGCGCCGTTTTTTCAGGGGGGGGGGGCGGCGGGGCCTCTTCCCTGGGACAGTCGGCCAGAAAGAAAAAGGGGGTTTGTTGGCAGTTTAACGAGGGCAACTGCAAGTTCGGAGGGTCGTGCCGATACAAGCATGAGTGCTCCGGGTGTGGGGGTAATCACCCCTCTTCCCGCTGCTTCAAGCAGGGCAAGGGCCGTCCCAGGGATTCTTCAGGTAAGAGGGAGCACCCCGGTGATGGTGAGAAGGATGCTGCCGTTTCTCGGTAGGTATCCGGACAGAGCGGCGGCTCAGCTTCTGGAGGAGGGTTTTACTGTTGGTTTCCGTATTCCTTGTAGTTTGACGGTGGTTCCGCCACTGTCCAAGAATTTGCGTTCTGCTCTCCAGCACCCGGAAGTGGTTTCTGAGAAACTGCGGAAGGAGGTGGGGCTGGGCCGCATGGGGGGCCCGTTTGAGTCCCCCCCTTTGGAGGGTCTGGTGGTGTCACCGCTGGGGGTGGTACCGAAGAAGGAACCAAACAAGTTCAGGCTCATTCACCACCTCTCATTTCCAAAAGGGGGGTCGGTGAATGATGCGATTGATGCGGACGATTGTTCGGTGTGCTACACATCGTTTGACGCGGCAGTGGGATGGGTCAGGAAGTACGGCCGGGGAGCGTTGATGGCCAAGTCGGACATAGAGGCGGCCTTCCGGCTGTTGCCGGTGCACCTGGACAGCTTCAGGTTGTTGGGGTGTCACTGGGGGGGGTGAATTCTATGTGGACAAGTGCCTGCCCATGGGTTGCTTGGTATCCTGTGCGTTATTCAAATAATTCAGTTCCTTTTTGGAATGGGTGGTGCGAGACGCGGCGGGAGTGAATTTGGTTATCCACTATCTGGATGACTTTCTCTGCATTGGCCCGGGGGGGTCACGGATTTGTGCGGTTTTGTTATCTACGCTAGAACACATAGCGGAACGTTTTGGGGTGCCATTGGCGCCCGAAAAAACGGAAGGGCCTAGGTCAGTCATTCAATTCTTGGGCATAGTCATCGATTCCGAGAAGATGGAATGCCGGTTGCCGGAGGATAAGCTGGAAGGCCTCAAGGCAGAGGTCAGAGGTATGATTGGAGTGCATAAGGTGCAGCTGCGGGCTCTGCAGTCGCTTTTGGGTAAGCTAAATTTTGCCTGCAGGATCCTCCCGATGGGGAGAATTTTTTGTCGACGGCTGTCGGCTAGCACTGCGGGTGTTAGGTTGCCCAATCATTATGTGCGGCTCGTGAAGGAGCATAGGGAGGACCTGCTGGTGTGGCACTCTTTTCTAGAGGCTTTTAACGGCAGGGCCTTGTGGATGTCCGGCCCGGTCAGCAACTTTGACCTGGAGCTGTATACGGATGCGGCCGGGGGATCGGGATTTGGTGCCTTCTTTCAGGGTCATTGGAGTGCTGGCCCTTGGCCTCAGTCCTGGTTGACTGCGGGTTTTACAAAAAATTTGGTGCTGCTGGAGCTGTTTCCAGTGGTGCTGGCGGTTGAGTTATGGGGCAAGTCTTTCCGGGATCGGAAGGTGCGCTTCCATGGGGATAACTTGGGGGTCGTGCAAGTGATCAATCGCGTTACTGCGTCTTCTCCCCCAGTGATTCGTCTCCTGAGACACTTGGTGCTGCGCTGTATGCAGCTGAATGTGTTTATGTATGCGGTGCACTTACCGGGTGTGGACAATGTCGTGGCTGACGCTTTGTCTCGGTTTCAGTGGGACAGGTTCCGGGAGCTGGTGCCGGAGGCGGTGGAACGAGGGGTCCCTTGTCCGGAGTGGCTGTGGCAGATTCCATTGGAATCATCTCCACCTGGATTAGGAAATCGGTGAGTGAGGGTACTTGGGCGGCCTATGAGAAGGTATGGTCGGAGTGGAGCAATTTGGTGAGGGAATCGGAGGTGCACCTTTCGGGACCGGAGGTGAGGACACTGGTTTTGTATTTTTTGTCTAGGAACATGGAAGCGGGAGTGTCGCAGTCGGTGTTGGATAAGAAATTGGCTGGGTTGGCATTTCTGTTCAAGTGGCAGGGGTGGCCGGATCTTACAAAGGATTTCTGGGTGCGCCAAGCTCTCAAGGGGTACAGGAAACAGGGGCGGCGACCTGACGCACGCCGCCCGGTGTCTTTCGACGTTTTGAGAGGGCTCCTGGCAAAGGTGGGGTCAGTATGCTCGTCCGGTTTTGAGGTTACATTGTTCCGCGCAGCATTCGCGCTGGCGTTTTTTGGGGCCTTTAGGGTGGGCGAGCTGGTGAGCCCGTCGAAATTGGTCCAGGGGGGCATGGGGGCCTCGGATGTCGGTTGGGCCCCGGAGGGGGTCACGCTGTGGTTTAGAAGGTCCAAAACGGACCAGAGTGGCAAGGGAAGGGCAGTCCATGTGTTCCCGATTGAAGGTTCGGAACTGTGCCCGGTCGGGCTGGTGCGGGACTACCTGGACATCCGTCCGGGGGTGGGGGGCACCTTTTTGGGTCCCCGCTGTCACGATATCAGTTTGTGGCAGTGTTTAGGAAGTGTCTGGGGGCATTGGGCCTGGTTGCAAAGGAGTTCTCGGCTCATTCATTTAGGATCGGGGCGGCTACGGAGGCAGCAAGGAATGGCCTGGGTGAAGAGGCAATAAAGCGGATAGGGCGTTGGGAATCCAGGCGTTTTCGTTTATATGTTAGGCCGCAGCTGGTGGCTAGTTTGTGTTGAAGGTCTGGGGAGTTGGTTTTTTGTTAAGGGGCAAAGGGGTTGCAGTGATTGTTCAAAGGTGGGTTGTCTCTGTTTGGGTATGTTGGTGATATGTTCTTTGTTTACTGTCTTTCAGGTACTGGACCGCTTTTGGTCTGGATAATGGGCCACTCCTATGTGGTTCGGGGGGCCAGACGGGCGGATGAGCGCCCGACCGGTCGCCAGCTGGGGATATCGAGACAGGAGGCGAGTGTAAGGTGGTTGGGGGTCCCCGGGATGTTGTGGAGCAGGGTGGTGCCGGAGGTGCACAAATTTGCACGGCTGGACAGGCCACCAGAGGTTCTTGTTATTCATGCCGGGGGGAATGATCTTGGAGTGAGATCGATGATGGAGATAGCACGGGACATTAAATTTGACTTTCAACGGATCCGGATGTCCTTTCCGGATACGATAGTGGTGTGGTCGGACATGGTGGCCAGGACATCATGGAGGATGGCTAGGTCGGTGGATGGGGTGAATCGTGCGCGCAGGAAGATAAACAGGAATGTGGGGCGGTTTGTGCTCAGGAACGGGGGGCTAGTGGTTCGGCACCCGGAATTGGAAGTGGACACATGGCGGTACCTCAGGAGTGATGGTGTTCACCTCACGGACGTGGGGATTGACATGTGGGTGTTGCGCTTGGAGGAGGGGGTACAGCAAGCGATGAGGGTGTGGAGGTGCGCCCGAAGGTAAGGGGTTACCTTTGGGTGCTGGTGGCGGGTGTTTTGGACTTTGCAGGAGAAGATATTACCCCAAAGATGGACGCCAGTACCCAGCGGTGGGAGGGGTTCTGAAGGGGTTTCTAGTTGCCAGTCTACTAATGTAGCTGGAAGGTTGGTGAATGGGGGCACTGCGGTCAATGGTCGTCTTTGAGCCAGCTTCGGCTTGAGGCCTATGACCAGAGGTTAGGACACCGCAGTGCCAAAAGTGTTACATAGTTACAAAGTTTAAAGGTTAACAAGTTTAATGGTTAATGGGTCCTGCAAAGTCCAGCACCATTTCAGGAGAGGTTATTATCTCAGGAAATAAGTGTTTTTTCTCTATGTGTTATTGGTTATTTATTATTGGTTATTTATGATTATTTAAAGAGTATTTAAAAAAAAGGAGGCTGCTACGGCCAGTTTTTACTCCAACATTAAGTAGTGGTCTCATTCTTTATTAAGGGTTAATGTGGGGGGTATTAACTGTAAAGGGGGCTTAGCGGTCAGGGGTTATATTCTGGTATACCATAGTCAAGTGAGGCCCGGAGCAACTGCAAGTCAGTGTAGGGCCGGCCATGACAGGGTTAACAGAAAACCCTGGTAGCTGGGGGGGAGGAGTAACAGCGGTGGGAGGGGAGATATATATATCTCCTACCCTCCGTTTCCCGGGCAAGTGAGGCGTGGGGGAGCGAAGTTCCCACCCACCCTCCCTTCTTTTTGGGTTATGGAGTATGGTACTGGATGGTATTTGATGACTTGGTATGTGTTTTGGTGCTGTTTTTGTGTTTTGTTTCATTGCAGGTGGAAGGATCACGTCGTCGTGGCAGTGGCGGGTGTTTTGGACTTTGCAGGAGAAGATATTACCCCAAAGATGGACGCCAGTACCCAGCGGTGGGAGGGGTTCTGAAGGGGTTTCTAGTTGCCAGTCTACTAATGTAGCTGGAAGGTTGGTGAATGGGGGCACTGCGGTCAATGGTCGTCTTTGAGCCAGCTTCGGCTTGAGGCCTATGACCAGAGGTTAGGACACCGCAGTGCCAAAAGTGTTACATAGTTACAAAGTTTAAAGGTTAACAAGTTTAATGGTTAATGGGTCCTGCAAAGTCCAGCACCATTTTAGGAGAGGTTATTATCTCAGGAAATAAGTGTTTGTTCTCTATGTGTTATTGGTTATTTATTATTGGTTATTTATGATTATTTAAAGAGTATTTAAAATAAAGGAGGCTGCTACGGCCAGTTTTTACTCCAACATTAAGTAGTGGTCTCATTCTTTATTAAGGGTTAATGTGGGGGGTATTAACTGTAAAGGGGGCTTAGCGGTCAGGGGTTATATTCTGGTATACCATAGTCATGAATATTTAAGAAAGTAAGTGAGGTTTTGGCTTTCTCAGGTCTCATACACACGGCCGAGGAACTCGACGGGCGAAACACATCGTTTTCTTCGTCGAGTTCCTTGTTAGGCTGTCGAGGAACTCGACAAGGCAAGTTTCTCCATTCCCGTCGAGGAAATAGAGAACTTGCTCTCTTTTTGGATCGTCAAGTTTCTCGACAGTTTCCTCGACGAAAATGTACACACGACCGGTTTCCTCTGCAAAAAAATATCTCCCAGCAAGTTTCTTGATGGATTCTGCCGAGGAAACCGGTCGTGTGTATGAGGCTTAAGGAGAATATCTACGTGTGCACAATTATTTGGCAACTATAATGCCGCGTACACACGATCATTTTTAGGCTTGTAAAAAACAACGTTTTTTAAAAATGTAATTTAAAATGATCGTGTGTGTGGGCTTCACAGCATTTTTCGGGTTCTGAAAAACGACAAAAAAAAAAACATTTGAACATGCTCTATTTTTTAACAACGTTTTAAACAATGTCGTTTTTCGGGTTGTGAAAAATGATCGTGTGTGGACTTTAACATGAAAAACCTGCGCATGCTCAGAAGCAAGTTATGAGATGGGAGCGCTCGTTCTGGTAAAACTAGCGTTTGTAATGGAGTAAGCACATTCATCACGCTGTAACAGACAGAAAAGCGCAAATCGTCTTTTACAAACATGAAATCAGCAAAAGCAGCCCCAAGGGTGGCGTCATCCACATGGAACTTCCCCTTTATAGTGCCGTCACCGCTCTTTGTTAGAGCATTTTTTTTCACTATCGTGTGTGGGCAACATTGTTTTAATGATGAAGTTGAAAAAAAATTGTTTTTTCTAGAGGCTGAAAAACGTAGTTTTTTACAAGCCGAAAAATGATCGTGTGTACGCGGCATAATAGTGGGCAGAAATATTAGAATTATTAACTAATGAAAAACAAACATTTTCCTACCTCACTTGTTTATTTTCATCTGTTAAAGTGAAAATAATAAACAAACAACTCAAAATTTACAAATAAACATTTCTGACATTTAAAAATAAAGGCCCAGATTCACGTAGGGCGGCGTTACATTGAGCGGGCGTAGCGTATCGTATTTACGCTACGCCGCCGCAACTTAGAGAGGCAAGTGCAGTATTCACAAAGCACTTGCGTCCTAAGTTACGGCGGTGTAGCGTAAATGTGCTGGCGTAAGCGCGCGTAATTCAAATGATGAAGAGGTGGGCGTGTTTTATGTAAATTAAACATGACCCCGCGTAAATGACACTTTGAACGAACGAACTGTCCGTGGACGTATCCCAGTGCGCATGCGTCGGATAGAATGCCTAAGATACGTCGAACACTGTCTACGACGTGAACGTAACTTACGCATAGCCCTATTTGCGTACGACTTACGTAAACGACGTAAAAATATACACTTGTTCCGACGTCCATACCTTGCATGGGCTGCACCACCTAGAGACCAGCTTTAACTTTACGCCAGCGTATGTCTTACGTAAACGGCGTAACTAATTGCGACGGGCGTACGTACGTTCGTGAATCGGCGTATCTTGCTCATTTACATATTCAACGCGGAAATCAACGGAAGCGCCACCTAGCGGCCAGCGTAAATATGCACACCAAGATACGACGGCGTAGGAGACTTACGCCACTCGTATTGGCCAAATCTATGCGTAACTGATTCTATGAATCAGGCGCATAGATACGACGGCGGCCATTTGGACTTACGACGGCGTATCTGGAGATACGCCGTCGTAAGTCTTTAAGAATCTGGGCCAAAATAAATAGTGACCAATATGGCCACCCTTCATTCAACAGTCAAAAGCCTTCCATTCATGATTCAGTTTCTTGATCTGTTGATGATTAACTTTTTACACACAGCCTCCCAGACACTGTTCAAAGAGGTGTAATGGTTTTCTTCACTGTACATTTCCCATTTAAGAAGGGCCCACAAGTTCTCAATAGGGTTTAGTTCAGGCAAGGAATGAGGAATGTCATTATACTTTCATCTTTGAGCCCCGTACACACGATCGGAAATTCCGACAGCAAAACTCCGACGTGAGCTTTTGAACTAAAATTCCGACCGTGTGTATGCTCCATCGGACTTTTCTCTGTCGGAATTTCCGCCAGCAAAAGATTGAGAGCTGGTTCTCAAATTTTCCAATGGAAAAAATTCCTATCTAAAAATCTGATCGTCTGTAGCAATTCCGATGCGCAAAATTCCGACACATGCACGGAAACAATTCGCCGCATTGAAAGTCATTTTCTCGGCTCGTCGTAGTGTTGTACGTCACTGCATTCTTGACGGTCGAAAGTTGAAAGAACTTTTGTGTGACCGTGTGTATGCAAGCCAAGCTTGAGCGGAATTCTGTTTCTGATGGAAAATCCGATCGTGTGTACTGGCTAGCCACGCAGTGGAGTACTTTGATGCATGTGATAAAGCATTGTCCTGCATAAATATCATGGTCTTCTTGAAAGATGCAGACTTTTTCTTGTACCACTGTTTGAAGAAAGTGTCTTCTAAAAACTGGCAGTAGGTTTGGGAGTTTCTGAGTCCATCTTCAACCTGAAAAGGTCCAACTAGCTCATCTTTAATAATACCAGTCCATACAAGTCCATACCAGTACCCCACATCCACCTTGCTGGCATCTGAGTGGAAGTGGAGCTCTGTGCCCGTTACTGATCCAGCTACAGGCTCACCCATCTGGTCCATCAAGATTCACTCTCATCTCATCAGTCCAACAAATCTTTGAAAAATCTGTCGGGTATTTCTTGGCCCAGCCTTGACGTCTTGTTGAGTGGTGGTCGGGGTTTCATCGTTCCTTACCCTAGCCATGGGCAACGGTCAGCCCGGGCAGCGCTGGCCGAGACTGTAGCGCGGCTAAGATGGGAAGGAACACCTTTAGCCGCGCTACAGTCTCGGCCAGCGCTGCCCGCGTTTGAGGGTTTCCTCACCCTCCCCTTCACCACAGACTGCTGAATATTTGGGAATGGAAGCCCTAAGCCGCGCTACAGTCCCGGACAGCGCTGCCTAGTCTAAAGCTTCCTACACACGTCCGAGGAACTCGATGGGCGAAACACATCGTTTTGCTCGTCGAGTTCCTTGTGAAGCCGCAGAGGATCTCGGCGAGCCAAATTTCCCCATTGCCGTCAAGGAAAAAGAAGACATGCTTTCTTTTTGGCCCGACGAGATCCTCTGCGGTTTCCTCGTCGAAAAGTGTACACACAACCGGTTTCCTCTGCAAAAAAAATAACCCAGCAAGCTTCTTGCTGGTTTTTGCCGAGAAACTCGGTCGTGTGTACGAGGCTTGAGAGTTCCAGCTCCCTCCCTTCCACCATCGATGGCTGACAGCTAGAAGCCCTAAGGTACTGTGTATCTCTTTGAACATAGGAGCTGCTCTCTGAGTCCTGAGACCTTAACCCATTGTGCTCCCTGGATCTCGGACACTACCATTGCTTGCTGTACATTGCTGCTTATCTTATTCTTATTTTTAACTGCATTCACTATTTGGACTATTATCCACTCATAATTGGATCCAGTACATGCTATTGTGACCAATAAATGGACTTACTTTTACACTTTTTGGCATTGAGTTTATATGTGTTTGAGAGCCATGAGCGCTGGTTTTAGTTCTTTTTTCTGCAACAAGACATTTGATGGTTCTGTGATCTTGACCCTATTTCTTAGTAATTCCAAGAGTGCTGCATCCCTCTGAAAGACTTTTTTGCCTTTTTTTTTCAGATTCAGTTAAATCTATTTTTTGGCCTAGTTTGCCTGACAAAAAGAAGCTGCCTAATAATTATGCACACCTTGATATAGGGTATTGATGTCCTTAGGCCACACCCTCCCTTATTACACAAATACGCATCACCATTTGACAGGTACCTGCTCCTGCTTCTGGTCAGATGTGGTGTTTCGTCACATATGGCGACCCATCACATTTGGCTACCCGCTGGAGCGCACATGCGCGACGCCGCCATGTGCGTTCCAACACTTTTACAAATGCTAAATTCTCATCGAAAAGCAATTACTAAAACGTTCACAAATTCCTATCAGCTAAATTCTCTAGCTATATTCTTCGTCACATTCGGCTACCCATCACATTTGTAAAAGTGTTGGAATGCATATGGCGGCGTCGCGCATGCGCACTCCAGTGGGTAGCCAAATGTGATGGGTAGCCATATGTTACGAAACAGCTGCATGGCAATCTGAGTGAGAAGTTTGCCCCCCTCTGCCTACCCAACAGCTTTCTGGGACATCACAGGGCCCAGAAGACTACGGGACCATTCACAAACCACAGCACAACACATGCATGTGAAGCTGCAAGGCTTCACTACTAATTTGCCTTACTTACGATGCTTGCACCTGAACCCAATTGAAGAATCGGCTCAGGTGAGGAGATCATTGGATCCCTGGACAGGTAAGTGCCCTTATTTTAAAAGTCAGAGGCCCAAATTCTCGTAGGAGATACGCCGTCGTATCTCTGAGTCTGAGCCGTCGTATCTTGGCGCCTGATTCAAAGATACGACCAGCGTAAGTCTCTTATGCCGTCGTATCTTAACTGCATATTTACGCTGGCCTCTAGGTGGCGCTTACGTTGTTTGCAGCGTCGAATATGCAAATGAGCAAGATACGCAGATTCACGAACGTACGCCCGGCCGACGCAGTACAGATACGCCGTTTACGTTAGGCTTTTCCCGTCGTAAAGTTACCCCTGCTATATGAGGCGTAGATGAGGCGTACCAATGTTAAGTATGGACGTCGTTCCCGCGTCGAATTTTGAAAATTTTACGTCGTTTGCGTAAGTCGTCCGTGAATGGGGCTGTGCGTCATTTACGTTCACGTCGAAAGCATTGGCTTCTTGCGGGTTAATTTGGAGCATGCGCACTGGGATACTTTCACGGACGGCACATGCGCCGTTCGTAAAAAGCGTAATTTACGTGGGGTCACATACAATTTACATAACACACGCCCACATCTTCCACATTTGAATTAGGTGGGCTTACGCTACACCGCCGCAACTTACGGAGCAAGTGCTTTGTGAATACTGCACTTGCCCGTCTAAGTTGCGGAGGCGTAGCGGAAATAGGATACGCTACGCCGGAACAAAGATACGCTCTCCTACGAGAATCTGGGCCAGAAGCTACAGACTTGTAGCTGTTGATTTCAATTATTTGGGGGAAGCCTGGAGCTTCTCTTTAAGTTAAAACTTTTTTTTGTTTTGTAGCACAAAAATGGCCCCACCTAAAAGTTTGTCCCTTTGTACTTTTTGGGCATGGATGCCTATGGAAATGCCAACATGAATGTATATGATTTTTCTTATGTGTTTGCTACCACCAAATATCCTGCTGGTCCCATGACAAGAAAAAAAGCTAAGAATGCATTTGTATATTTAATGACCACATTTCTATAAACATACAGTTAAAACATGTTATTATGTACTTTTGTGTCTTCCCTGCATATCATTTGACACATTCATATGTCATAATACACCTAGCATACTTGGAATTTTTTTTTTTTAAACAATCAAACTGTAGATGTGAACTTATGGTATGTATATGTAAAAACTGCTACCACTTTACTTCACATTCACTGATGCAACAAATATCCTGCGTTTTTTTAACATGAATAGGCACAGCTAATTGGTGTTACAATGCAAATGTTTGCACTGATAGGTAGATTCACATAGAATGGCCTATTATTAGGACGGCCTAGCCTAGTCTTTTTAGGCTACACTGCCTTAAATTATTTAGGTTAAAAGTGATTCTCAAACCACTTACCTTCAAATTTTAGGCGGCGTAGCCTAAAACGAGCGGGCGTAAGCGCGCCTAATTCAAATGACTGGGAGGGGGGCGTGTATTATTGAAATGAGGCTTGAACCCACGTTTTTCGATGTTTTTGCGTACTGCGCATGCGCCGGGCGACTACATTTCCCAGGGCGCATTGCGGCTAAGTACGCCATACGGCCCTATTGATTTTAACGCGGACGTAAACGATGTAACTCCCGATTCGCGGACGACTTACGCAAACGACGCTAAAAATTCGAACCTCGCAGCGGGAACGGCGGCCATACTTAACAATAGTTAGTCCACTAGAGCATAGCTCTAAATTTAGGCAGCCTATCCTTTACGGAAACGACGTAACTCGACGGTGTAGGCCCGGCGTACGCTCGTAAATCGTTGGGAATCGGCGTATCCCCTCATTTACATAATCTAGGCCGGCCGCAATGGCAGCGCCATCTAGCGGGCAAAAGAAACATTGCAGCCTAAGATAGAATGGCGCAAGCCAGCCTATCTTAGGTATGTTTAAGTGTATCTCTGTTAGAGAATACACTTAAACATAGGCCGGCTTAGATTCAGAGTTAGGTCGGCTTATCTGTAGATAAGCCGGCCTAACTCTTTGTGAATCTACCTATTAGTGTTTCTGGATTGCACACCCACCTAATAATGTATGCATTGAATTGGATCAGACTGAGAAGTGCAGCGTTTGGTTTATGGTGTGGCTGTATTTTATTATTTTGTTCAGCATGTGCATTTCCCATGGAAGAGTTTTGATAGAGTAGAGTTGATAGTGGCTGCTCCAAAGATTTAGTTGTGTTATGGTAAGTGCAGTTTTAGAAAATCAGTAAGTACCATAGGCGTGTGCAGATGGTGTGCCAAGTTTTCCTGGGCACACCCTTATCACTGTGTGTGGTGCTGATTCCCCCCCGTTGCCCTCCCCTGCCCTGCAATGCTGCTAGCTTCTCTCCTCTCCCCCTGGCTGCTACAAGGTATGTTTTAGGATGGAGAGCGAGGGAAGGAGCTAGTAAATATGTAATTTACCAGCACCTTCCTTTTCTAAATGAACACAGTGAACACACTCGCTCACTGTGTTCTGTCATAACTAAAGCATAGTAACCTGTGTTTACCATGCTTCAGTTTGTGTATAATCAGGAAGTCACTCAGCACAGACCAATTCATTCACTGCCCCATGCAGATGAGGCTGCAAAGAAAGGTATGTGTGTTTCAGCTTTGTGCACACCCTAATACAGTAGGCTGTGCCAAATGTGACCAAAAAATTATAAATATAAACAAACAGATATCAATCAAAACCAAATGCCAGCAGTGAATAGATTGCTGACAGTACTTAAAAAAGTGTTTTCACCTCACCTTTAAACCCATATAGGATAAATTTAGTACAGCACAATCATCAGTAAATTAGTAATATAACATACATGAACGGAGTTCCTGCACTTTTTTCACAGCAGGAACTCAGTTCCCTTTGCAGGACTAGAGCAGCTGAGAGCAGCCGAGCCGCCCGAGCCAATCCTTCACTAAGCGGCAATGCCCAGCTCGAGTCACTGTCAGGGGCAGGGTGAACCTTAGTAATCCTTTATGTTACTGCCCGCTTCCTGTATATGGATTCATCAGGTAGTGTGCGGGTATTCCATCACTTTCTCGATGCCCCAATGTCTCCTGGGAGCTTTTGTCATTGTTCCCAGGAGACATTGCGGAGGTCTGCCGCGAGATATCGCGGGATTTAGAAAGAACTTTCGGTTTAGTAATTATGCAGTGGATCTTGGGTGGGAGTTCCCACACTTTTTTCCCCAGGACTTGACCCCTGTACATAAAACACAATGTAAGTGTACCAAAAAGTCTCAGTATATAAACATAATTCACTCTTCCCAGAGACGTGAAAAAACAAGAGACAAATGCTCCTGTAAAAAGTGAAAGAACTCTATAAAGTGCCAGTATATATATATAAAAAAAATGAGAATGAGCTCATTTAAAGAGGAAGTAAACCCTCTAGTCAAAAAATAAATAAAAACGACAACCTGCAAGAGAAAGGTATAATGAGCTAGTATGCATAGCATACTAACTCATTATGAACTACTTACCTGAGATCGAACCCCCCGCAGCAGCCCTCGTTCGCCTCCTCCGATGCCGCCATGATACCCGACACGCTCAGTGCTCCTGCGCCCGATGTCTACGGCGCATGCGCCGTAGACATCGGTGCTGCAATTTTTTGCAAATATCTTCTAAACCTTTTAGGTTTGGGAGATATTTCTTGCACCTACAGGTAAGCTTTAATCTAGGCTTACCTGTAGGTTAAGGTGGTTGTAAAGGGTTTACAACCAATTTAAAGTGACATATGCAAGCAAAAAACAGGAAAAAAGTGTACATTTGTATATAAAAAATTTGTGCAAATGTACACTTTTTCCCTGTTTTTTGCTTGCATATGTCACTTTAAATTATGCTAATTTTTTTCATATATACTGGCACTTAGAGTTCTTTTACAGCTCAATACAGTCACTTTATAGGAGCTTATTTACATATTCTCTCATATTTACTAGCACTTCACATGGTTTTCATACAGCCCTTTTCATCATTATGGTTTAATCACACTTTTTATTTGGTCATTATTAGGGTGGAACACATTAGAGTTTTTTATTCACTTTTTACCGGAGCATTGGTCTCTGTGTATCACCCTTAGAACAGCGCCACATTCCCTTTCTTTTGAGCTTTACCATTTGTTGGATTTCACGAAGGTGGAATTTTTTATATAGGGAGGCTTACCTAAGTGTGGAATTTTTCTTAAAATGTAATTTCTTTTCATTTAGTTAATCCACCACCAGCGCTCTCTAGCACCTCACCTACAGCTTTGATTTCTGATTTACCAGAGAGTCAAAGCATGCAATTGAGTGATATATGGAGATCTGTGCAGATGGATGGATATCTTTATAGGTTTCATAGCTCAGTTCTCTCCTTTGTGGGATGTTCACATGTAATACCGGCCATATAAAACAGAAACATATCATCTAGTGCTCTCTGTAAAAAATGATTTTATTGCCATAAAATCTTATAGTGGTTAACTCACATAATGCACTAAAAGCCATGCCAGCTGAAAATTGCACAATTTAAAATCCACCGGCTTAGCACCGCCTGGTTAGGAATGGTTTTGGCATATCGTCAGCTGCTGACTCCTTACTCCATACGCGTTGCGTCCTCGTGTGGACTTCTTCAGTGGGGCCCACAGTCCGTGATGATTTTGGGAGCCATGTCATTTGGTGGTGTTGGTCTACTGTGCTTTATTAAGTCCAAATTAAATGAAAGCGGAGTTCCGCCGAAATGTTTACTTTTTTAAGTCAGCAGCTACAAATACTGCAGCTGCTGACTTTTAATATTAGGACACTTACCTGTCCAGGGCACCCGCGATGTCCTCACCTGAAGCTGATCTGTCCCTCAGCTCCCAGGTGTAGGCGCTGGCATCATCAGTAAGGGAATCAGGAAGTGAAGACTTGCGGCTTCACAGCCTGGTACCCTACTGCGCATGGGTGTCGCGCTGCGCGATCCAACTGGTCCCTGCTGTCTTCTGGCATCTGTGTGTTTCCCAGAAGACAGCAAAGTGGGGGGCCGAGGAGGGGCCGGACATAGCGCAGATCGTTGCCGAATCTGCAGCAGTCGATTCCTGTGGGAGCAAATACCCGTATTATACCAGATGGGGGGAAGAACCGGATTAGCTGGGGCTGCTTAAATATGCAGGTTGCCCATCCAGCTTTTCCACCCATTATGCTCTGGAAAGCTCCAAAGAACAGGGGGAAGCAGCCGGACTCACAGACCACAGAGCAACCTACAATCACATGCACAGCTCTGCTGGTTACAGGAGAGCAAAGTAAGTTTGCCTAGCTCAAACCAACCCTAGCAGCCCAGAAGGAGGGTGCTACATTAATGTGATTAACGTTCATTTCTTAATGTCATATAAAACCTTATCCTTAAAATATACTTAAAAGCCACAAGAGTAAGTGGGTGTGATGCAGCTTTGAATACTTTGTAGAATGCAGTCAGTGCATTAGTGTATTCATTCACATAAGCAGTGACAGTGATTACAGTGTATGTAAAAAAGCTTGTTAGAGCAGAAAATTCAACAGCAAATGATGACTTCACTTTCCAGTTTTCTTCCAGCTATACATGTTTCCAGCATTTACATCTGAGTTTTGGGATTAAAGGGGTTGTAAAGGTAAAAAAAAAAAATCCCTAAATAGCTTCCTTTACCTTAGTGCAGTCCTTCTTCACTTACCTCATCCTTCCATTTTGCTTTTAAATGTCCTTATTTCTTCTGAGAAATCCTCACTTCCTGTTCTTCTGTCTGTAACTCCACACCGTAATGCAAGGCTTTCTCCCTGGTGTGGAAAAAGCCTCTTGAGGGGGCGAGCAGGAGAGTCAGGATGCTCTCTACTTTGCAGATAGACAAAGGAGCTGTGTGTTAGTGGGCGTCCTGACTCTCCTGCTCGCCCCCTCAAGAGGCTTTCTCCACACCAGGGAGAAAGCCTTGCATTACTGTGTGGAGTTACAGACAGAAGAACAGGAAGTGAGGATTTCTCAGAAGAAATAAGGATATTTAAAAGCAAAATGAAAGGATGAGGTAAGTGAAGGAGGCTATTTAGGGATTTTTTTTTTACCTTTACAACCCCTTTAACCCTACTGCTTTTCAATGCTTTTCTTTATAGTACTGAACTCTTTATAGTTATCTACATGTACTATATTTGAATAATTATTTTTTAAAGAGAACTCCAGCCAGATATAGATATATAGAATGAAAAGTGGCAAAAAGTATGAAATCACCACTCTTGGAAAATGTTCATTCAATTGTTTAGTTGTGTAGAAAACAAACTAATCACAGACATGGCTTAAACTTATTTTTATTTAACATTCCATTCTTATGGTTTTAAGAAAGAGTTATAAAAATAAAAAATAAATATGAAAAATGTAGTCAGTTGCAACTGTTGTTTTCGCAGATCAAATAGAGGAAAAAAATATGGACTCACTCAATTCGGAGGAAAATATTATGGAATCACCATGTACTTTGCAGTTCTAAAACAAACATCTGCATCAGATTACATCCTGAAATATTATGTCATCATCACCAAACATCCTTTCAATTACTGGAATAAAAAATAAGTGTCCAAAATCTCAGACTCGGGTTTTCTTCAGGTAGTCGTCATCATACAATTCATTAAAAGGCACCAAACAAAAGTTCCAGCATCATCACCCTGCCCAATGCAGATTGGTGATTCATCACTGAATATCACTTTCATCCAGTCATGCGAAGTCCATGATCGCTTTTCTTTAGCCCACTGTAACCTTGTTTTTTTCTGCTTAGGTGTTAATGATGGTTTTCGTTTGGCTTTTCTGTATGTAAATTCCATTTCCATTAGCCGATGTCTAAAGCCCCGTACACACATCAGATTGTTGACAGGGGATTGTCTGTTGACAGACTGTTGGTCTAAAATCTGACCGTTAGTACGCTCCTTCAGACAATTGTCCAACTTTCTGCCAACAAATTGCAAGCTTGCGGGTCTTGTTTTTTGGTTCAAGTTGCTGGGCTTGGGGGTTTTACTGTCTGAGACCTTTGTGGTCAGTGGGCGTTGAAGGGTTACCGGAGGGGTCAACGTAGTGACGCTTCTCGGCGTCTTGTGTCTTTCTCCTTGTTGAGTGCTATTCTGGAACACTTGCAGGCGGTTTGTTCTTCATCTTCTGAATGTGTTTTGTTTAGGGCAGCATGGGAATGCAAACCGCACCTACCCTCCCCGAATACCAGAACTTGTATACCTATTTAAATAAATACTCAAACCACTAATTTTATTGGTGTATTCAAATCCATAAATAAATAATAACCATATTCTGATAATTTTATTATTTAATACAATTCTTATATTTCAAACCATTAACTTAAAACAGCTCAGTCTTAAAGGACTCGAGCATACAGAATATTTAGAACCAAAAGTCTCCCCTACATTGCATAGGGTAACAGACCACATAATCATGCTTAGCGACAAGGGAGGGGGGATGGGGAGCTTGTTGCACCTTCACTGCCTGGCTGGAACTGGTGGGGATATACCTGTGAGGCGTCTCTTATATAATTTTTTTTTTTTTTTCTTTTTTTTTTCTTTTTTTTTCCGCCTCAGAGAACTATCAGGATACTCAATCACTTTAGCGTTCAATTTGCAGTCTCCTTTGTTCACATCATGGTTGGAAATTTCTTTCTTTTCTTTTTTTTCCTTTTCTTTTTTTTTTTTTTCTCTTTTTTTTCTCTTTTTTTTCTGAATATATGTGTCGATAAATATACAAAAGGGGACAAAGGAAAAGCGTCTCTTATATAATAAGCCCCTTTTCCAGAACATTCCACTGTCGTCTCATGACCCTCAGGGAAGTACCCAATAGCTTTGGACCTCCTCCAGCCCACATTTGAAATTCTCTTATTGGGACATTATCCCATATACATTATTTATGCCTATCCTTGCCTACTTAGTTAATCTATTCTATTTATTTATTTATTATTAAAGGGAGGGGCGATCGCATGCCCATGCTGTCAGTCTCCAAGTTTTGAGCCCTCCCAGGCCATTCTTGGTGGGCCTTTTTTGGTGCTCTCAGAACTAGGTATATATTCCCAATTAAGGGACTATATGAATGCAGATTGGGTATATCGATAGAATAATAGGATAATGGTGATAGCTCTGAAACCACAGAGATCATACAGGGAGACAAGGTTTATAAAAAAATATATAATTTTTAATTGTACACTATATTAATACAAAAAAGGCTAAAAAACATGATCACATGAGTGATTGCAAATCAACATTCATTGACTCATATAATATCATATACTGTAGGTCCTACATGTTTCGCCCATTGGGGCTTCCTCAGGGACACGTAAGTATATGAGACAATCTATTATAAATAGATGAAAACTTCATAAGACATTGCAAATACATAGATCATTTTGCCAGAATGTAAGGAGCAACAAAATCATCGTTATTCATCATGAAAAATGTTAAATAGAATAATTAATTCGATAGCCATATAAATAAGAATCTGAAAAAAATATACAATAAATAAAGTAAAGGAGAGGAGAGTTTTATTATTCGTCACTATCTTTCAGCAAACATTGACATAGAGCACATAGGTACCTCTAGAATGATCGTGGAACGTGGGCCGAGGATCAACAAGCAGGAATTGCTATGTTGAATACAGCAAAAGGTGCGGCCGGGTCAAAGCATGCGAGTCAAGCGCCACCCGTCAACCCTGGTTGGGGAGTGTATAGAAGCAGTCTTATAGCTACATTCAGAAAGACTGATACGCCAGCCTAAGTCTGAATTTGCGCCGGCGCTAATTTAAGCATATTCTGGTAACCAGATACGCTTAAATTAGGCTCAGATATGAGCGGCGTAAGTGTCTTACACCGTCGTATCCTAAAGTGTAATTTTTAGGCTGACCGCTAGGTGGCGCTTCCATTGCGGTCAGCGTAGAATATGTAAATCACTAGATACGCCTATTCACGAACGTACGCCTGGCCAATGCAGTACAGATACGCCGTTTACGTAACGCATTATCAGGCCAAAAGTTATTCCATCAAATAGCTGGAATAGTAATGTTAAGTATGGCCGCCGTTCCCGTGTCGAAATTCGAAAATGTTAAGTTTTTTGCCTAAGTTGTCCGTGAATAGGGATTTACGTCATTTACGTCCACGTCTAAACCAATAGGACTGTGCGGCATACTTTGCCGCAATGCACACTGGGATATGTACACGGACGGCGCATTCGCCGTTCGTAAATTACATCAACCACGTAGGGTCACCCCCCATTACCATAAAACACGTCCCCTCAGCTAAATTTGAATTAGGCATGCTTAAGCCCGCCCGATTTACGCTACGCCGCTGTAACTTAGCAGGTAAGTACTTTGTGAATCATGTACTTGCCTCGCTAACTTAAGGCGGCGTAGTGTAAACACGATACACTACGCCGCCACAACGCTACGCCTGCCTACCTGAATCTAGCTAATAGGTTATGGTACATCATATACTATGATAGGGTAACATGACGCTAGGAAGAGGATATATTGAAGAGATAAGCGGAAAAATATATAAAAAAATATATATAAAAAAATGATGGCGTGTTATGTATAATAGAGTAAGAAATTGTATATGTGAGTATGGATGGAGCTAATGAAACATAAATATTAAACCCAAGTAAGAAAGTTAGAACGGTTCCATTGACTACTGTGGACCGCGACTTGTCAGGCGGCTGAGTCGCCTGACAGGTCGCCCCTGTGTGAACCGGCTCTTATTCAGCTGCCTTATCGCTATTGTTACAATGGATTCACTATCTAGGTAAAAGTTTTGCTTTTCCCCTCACCACTTTTTCCTATCCCCTGGAGCGAAATGTTTTGTTTTTCTCCTCATTTTTCTTATTTCATTTACACTTCTCATTTACACTTGCATCCTCACATCATCCATACAACACCCCATATGGGTTTCACATTTATATATTCACACAACCTTTACACATTTTATGCTTTGCACATTGTTCAATACATTATTTTCCTCCATAATTTTTCATAAGGGTTTATTACCCGTTTACACATGTAATTCACAGATCACCTTTCACATCATCTAATCTCACTATTGCTATCTGAATATATATTCACTCATTCATTCTTTTCCTTAGTTATTTTCCCTTTTCACCTCACACATTATATTTAAAAACTAAATCTTGAACCAACACCTAAATAAAATTTAAATAATTGTTTTAAAAAAAACATTTTTAAAGAAACATAATCAAAATAAATATATTCATAAAAAATAAAAAATAATACAAACCTATATTCATATATTCCATGTGATTTATGTATTGATGTATCCTTTTGGACTATGAAATAAAATCATTTGTAGTAATCGTATAAGGGGACTTCTATGACAGCCTCAATTTAACTATATATTTATAATAAAGAAAAATAATGATATGTTTTAATGCTTTGCTGCAGGTGTCTGATCCTCCCCTGGCCTAATATCAGGTGTGCTACCCATATTCGGTGACTCCTTGTAAGTTGCATGTGACCATCCATCCAGTGGGGGTTACCTGGTTTTGTGGTGTGGAGAGGTCGGGACACCAGCCTGTGGATCCTTTTGGGGCTCTTGTTACTTTGATGGATGAGTTCAGTGCAGATTGTTTCATTTCTAACCATACATGTTGACTTGGTAATTTTTGTTAATCTTTTTTATAAAGTAGTTTGTGTTTTCTTCTTTCCCCTGTCCTTTCCCCTTTCAAAGTATGGGGATATGGCAGGTAGGATATCTGTAGAAGCATCTAATAATTTTTGTAAATCTTTTCCAGTTGCAACAAAACCTCTGAAGAAGACCTGTATAAAGGTCGAAACGCGTTAGAAATTGTTATATGCTTGTATATACACATGTCAAGCTGTTCGAAAGTTGTTGTTTTTTGTCATTTATTTATATGTATGGGAATTTTAACCACTTTTGTACCTTTGTAACTCATATCCTAACTATATGAATATCCCCCTTGTATGTGTCATCACACAATAAAAACGTCCTTCTTTTTACATACGTTGTCTATAATCCATTAATTGAGCTGCCCAAAAACCCCATTGGGGAAAATACCCTTGACCATACCAGTTGAACCTATCCCTCTTACAATGTACATGCCCTTTAATTAGTGTCTAATCTGTGTGAAATTTGACATTCACATCATTGTTGTTATATGCTTCAGGCTGTATTGCTTTTATCTTTAGTCATTATTAGTCAATGATCTGAGAAGTGAATGCTCATGTTGTCATGTATAAGTGAAATGTTTATACCGTGACATTGACATTTATAGAATAATAGCTTACCAAAAAAGCCAACACACATGACATTTTACAAAGTGTGAGGTAAATGTCTTTATTGGAAAAAATGTATGTTACTGTGAGATCATAATATCCTCCTCCGTCTTATGCCATATGCTTCTTTAAAGAAGTGTAGACTGAGCAGACTTGTACTTTAATACAGTGCCTGCAATTTATTTTTCTTCCAAAGTACAAAAAATGTAACTATACATTAAATTAAACTAGAAAAAGTAATGAAAGAACATTCAGCAAAATGATACAACCAGCAGTTGCTTATGGGACATACTTTGCCTTAATGAGCACTCTCACACTTTTAAATGTAAAAGCATCATATACTGTATAGATACCTCAGTATTTCGAATAGGGATGAACGGAGTGAACTAGAGAGATTTGAATTTGCTGTTAAAATACCACTTTTGCCACTGACATCATTTTGTCAAGCTGGAAACTCTCAATTTTGTTTATTAAGCTGTGTAAAAAAAAAAAAAATATCTACTGTATGCTATTTTATGTTTATCTCAAGAGTGTAGTATACAGTAGCACCACTCAAATGCCTCTGTGCAAATAACTCATCATGTTCAACAAATGCTGCCAGGTGCAGGCCCCCCTGACGCCTCACACTGTTAATGTTAACCACAGTAGTAAAATCAAAAAGCCATTTCAGTTCAGTCGCCTTCTATAGGGATAAAATGCGCTGATGTCATGGGGCAAGGCCCCCGGGTCCCTCCCCCCCCCCCCCTCATACTAAGCCAGAGCACACCCTGGCTTAGTTATCACCCGCCCATGCCATTCATCTTACAGGTGCCACCAGCAGACCACGCTGTGTCCACAGCTCCATGTATAAGGGGTAAAACCCCCCCCGGAGACAGGCAACAGTAGTCTCAAAGTGGTGAGATCCTTTTTTGAATGAGACAGCAATTCCACTGCTTACTATCACATACATCCAACTTGCATGCATTTGCTGGGCATAACTGAAATATAGGGGCAGATCCACAAAGATCTGCCCCGGCGCAGCGTATCTGAGATACGCTACGCCGCCATAACTTACTTGTGTTTGGTTTGAATCCATAAAGAATTTGCGCCGTAAGTTACGGCGGCGTAGTCTATCTCTCGCGGTGTAACGGCACGTAATTCAAATCGCCGAGTAGGGGGCGTGATTCATTTAAATGAAGCGCGTAGCCACGCCAAACGAACTGCGCATGCTCCGTTTCTAAATTTCCCGCCGCGCATTGCACTAAATGACGTCGCAAGGACGTCATTGTTTTGACGTGGATGTAAATTACGTCCAGCCCGATTCACGGACGACTTACGCAAACAAAATATTATTTTTTTAATTATACGCGGGAACGACGGCCATACTTAACATTGCGTACGCCACCAAATAGCAGCTTTAACTATACGCCGAAAAAAGCCGACTAGAGACGACGTAAAAGAATGCGACGGCCGCTCGTACGTTCGTGGATTGTCGGAAATAGCTAATTAGCTAAATAGCTAATACTCGACGCGGAAAACGACGGGAACGCCACCCAGCGGACACCGAAGTATTGCATCTAAGATCCGAAGGCGTACGTGTCGGATCTAACCCAGATGCCGTCGTATCTTGTTTTGAGGATTCAAAACAAAGATACGACGCAGGAAATTTGAAAGTACTCTCTTTGTGGATCTGCCCCACAGTATGTAAATGTGGCTTACCCGATAAAAAAATGCTGATGTATAACCCCTCTGAGGCCGCGTACACACGGTCGTTCCAAACCGATGAGAATGGTCCGACGGGCCATTTCCATCGGTTCACCGCTGAAATGGCCTGATGGTCTGATGTGCGTACACACCATCGTTCCAAAAACCGATCGGGTCAGAACGCAGTGACGTCAAACACACGACGTGCTGAATAAAACGAAGTTCAATGCTTCCAAGCATGCGTCGACTTGATTCTGAGCATGCGCGGGTTTTGAACCAATGCTTTTGTGTACTAACCATCGGTTTGGACCGATCGGGCAGCGGTCCATTGGTTCGGTTTTGAAGCATGTTTTAAAATTTTGGACCGAAGGAAAATAGACCGATGGACTATACACCCGGTCGGTTTGGACTGATGAAACTGAACCTCGGTCCATTCTCATCGGTTTTGTCCGACCGTGTGTACGCGGCCTGAGACTCTACAACAGGGAATATCAATGTTACTACCTTGACCACTCTGACACACCCCTAATAATAAGTTAGATTACACCCAATCAAGTGAAGATCTGGTTCTATTAACATCAAACAGACTGAACAAAGATAAAGCAGAACAGTCAAAGAATGAGACAACCCTTACAGACCACTTTTACCTACAGGTAAGCCTAGATTAAGGCTTACCTGTAGGTGCAAGAAATCTCTCCTAAACCTACGCAGTTTAGGAGATATTTGCAAAAAAGACAGGCACCGATGTCTACGGCGCATGCCAAATGGACACCTAAGGCATCATTCTGAGTGGTGTTCGTGTTCTCTTCTCTAAACCCATTTCGATGGCGCCATTTAGCTGGTGCCCAAATAGTTTTCTCCCTACCATCCCTGATCTATAATCACACTGACAGGGCTGGAATCGGGTGAGTGGCCTTTTAGATCATCCTCCCTGGATTCTTTTTCCATTATGGCGCAGTTAATACGTATATTTGACATTCAAAAGAACGCTTTGACATGGTTTATTTACATCAATAGCCTAGCGTCATATCCCGTTGTGCAGGCGGACATCGGGTTGATGCCTAGATTGTGTGCGTTCTGACATCACTTCTGGCGTTTCCAGTGCGCTTCTTTGTCGTCTTCTTGGTCACTTCTGGCGTGACTATGGTTGCGCACTGGCATGCTTGGACGTCCTCACCTCGTTTTGGCGCCATCGTCTTGGCGCCATTATTTTGGTGCAAAGCAATGTGAAGGGGAGATATAAAAGATTGCCAATACCACTCATTGCTGTCTGGTCAAATTTGGGAGAGGGAGAGGTTTGCAAGGACGATTCCCCTTTGACTGGTAATAGGGCTTTTGGAAACCATTAATGGGCTATTCCTGATGGATTCAATGACTTCTTGCCTAACTTGGTTATCTGTCTGATTTAAGGGTGGTGTTCTAGGAGCTGGCTTCACTTCCTGGTTCCCTACTGTGCATGGGTGAGTTGTGCTGCACGATCACACTGGTCCCTGCTGTCTTCTGGGACCTGTGTGTCTCCCAGAAGCCAGCAGGGGGACGAAGGAGGCGCCGGACGTGGTGTAGATCGCCGCGGCGACCAATGCCCGGAAGCTGGAGCAAATACCTGGATTACACTGGTATCTGCTCACTCCTCCCCCTGAAAGGTTCCAAATGTGATACCGGAGCGGGGGGAGGGGAATCCGAAAAAGCGTAAGTTCAATTTTTGGGTGGAACTCCGCTTTAAGGACTAGCCGCCATTGCTATATGTCATTAATTTGATGATAAATATTGTTAAAAGTGCCAGTTTGTCTTCTTTCACAAAAAAGCCTCAGCGGCAGATTCGCCATGAGATCACGTTTATCATGGCGGAAGAGGGCTCCTGCCACGCTACGGTCATCTACGCTGCTTATCAGAGCCGTCGGTTCCTATGCCCTCACTGACTGGATGCCGAGTGAGGGAAATATGGCCCCCGCTTGGCTCCAAATCATATACAAAAATGATCATATCCCATGATATAATTAGTAGCGTAGCATGATATACAAATAGTAAAACGTGTTCCACATGCTTGAAGACAGTTCTTATAGGTACTTATAGAAACACGTTTCGCAAAGTAATATTCCTTTTCGCCAGGGAATTTCATATTATTATCTAATTATCATTAATTTGAAAGAGATACCATTATTATGACATTATGCTACTTACACAATACATCCATAAAAATATTAATTTATTAATATCTTATATAACTGATATTACAAATGTGCTCACCAAAAACACTGATATGCAGAGAAAATACACTCCCATAGGCTCCACATACAAATAGACAGCCCTCCAATCAATTGTCCTTGACAATGAATCAGGGCCAGTGCCAGCCCAAGACATTGTGCTGCCTGGTACCAAGAATGAAATGCTGCCCCCCCCCCCCCCCAAAAAAAAATTACGCCCACCAAAATGCCCCCACATCCATTATTTTATATCATGATAACTAAAGTGGACCTATCATGGCTCTATACATGTATATAGGAGTATAAAAAGGACCTGTTATGGCTCTATTCATGCAATTAACCCCACAGTGGAGCGGAGAGCGGAACGGAAGGAGCGGTCGGGTGGCAATTAGCCCCACAGTGGAGTGGAGAGTGGAGCTGGCGGAATGGGATGGCGTGCAGGCAGGAAATTTGCTGCCCCCCTGAAAGTGCTGCCTGGTACAATGGTACCATCGGGTCCCATGGTAGGGCCGGCCCTGATCAGGGCCTTGTCAAGCAGATACTGGATCATGCAATGGTAGATATGGCGGAAAAGATAGTACGAAGTACCATGAAGGAGAAAAAGTATGTGTATTCTATCACCATTGCAGGTACAAAACGCCACATACATACATACTTACTTTCTACGAGCCGGTGCAATTTTGAAGCGTGAAATGTTGGGTATCAATTAACTCGGCATAACATCATCTTTCACAATATATATAATGTTTGGGGGTTCTAAGAAATTTCCGAGCAGAAAACCCCCCAAAAAAACAAGTTTGAAAATAGGCCCTTAATGGTTAAGGTTGCCTATTGATTGACAGGTCTGATTCATGCTGATTTGTTGTTGATCACCTTTTAAACACCAGCTGCCCTACCACGCTACATTTATCCTGTCTGCTCTTTTTTATTTTTCTGATTTGTTTTTTTAGATTTTTATTCACTTAATTTTTGACTTTTTATATATGTTTTTAATATCACCATTATTATACTTTTTGGATTGCGGTCTTTGCCTTGAAGTTTGTTATTTGGCCAATTTATTTTATTTTTTTTAAATAAAACTTGCCAGTTTTTGCAGATTCACACTATGTGGAGGCTTTTTTGTTCTTTTTGCATGCCCTATTAAGTCCGGCGGAATCCATGCTTGATATCATTTTGGTGGACCAACACCTGATTTCGATGCTGTTGGAGTGTTCGGATATACAAGCTTGCTTGCCAAGGAAAGGAGGCGTCCCACGGTTCCAGTCCTGATCGTTTTTGGTGTGGCCAAGCGCTGTTGATCCACCGCCGTACGGTGAGTTGGGTCCACCCTGGGTAAGAGTATTAATTTCTCCCCCTGCCTGGTGAAGGCACTCCCGGGTGACATCTTTAACATCACACCATATCTACTAAGATCATATACAAGTCTTGTGTATTTTGTGGACTAGACCTCCTCCATTGGGCCATTGAAGAACTGCCTGATGCTTACAAGCTTTGGATTTCAGTACATATGAGGACTGATCGTTTCATTTGCTCCAGCTATTTAGGGCAATCCTTTTTTATTTATTTTGGTTCATCACTGTATTTAAATAATATTCTTTATTCTTTATTATTTATTTTGTGTGATCTCACTTTTACACAGCGTTCACAGCTTATGTGCAGTTATATTTATTACACTGTTTTGTGTGCATACACATTTTCGTAATAATACATTTACGAGTTCACCTTGAGTTTCACATTTATATTTTGTGCTATTTGATGATTTATTTCATCTTTCTTATATTTAGTCCATGAAGATTGCCTGTCTCATTTCACTTTAGCGGCTTAAGGCAGCTATTTTGATTTATATTAGTTTATATGAACTTTAATGGTATCTTTATGTACAGAATTCCTCTTTCAATTCACTTTTTTTGCAGAGTTCACGCTGTATGTGGATTTACATTTTAATTTATCCCTTCCCATTTTGGTGTGTATACACCGTTCATGTGAAGGGTCCACATGGGTTTATGAGCACATTGTATTTACTACCACTGTATTTCATTCATTTTTTGAAAGGTTAATTCCTTAATTTCACTTTTATAAGCGCTACACTTTATTTTCTATTGTTTGTTTTACATGTTTGTCAAATTGTGGTGTTTAGCTGCTACCTACTTTTTACACTTGGCGCATTTTTTTGTACACTTTCTATTTGTTTCCTACACAATGTTGAATGGTATAGGGTGATACCACCAGAGATGGTGGATACCTTAAGGTTGGAGTTTAGGGCTCTTATCGTGGTGGTGTCTATCGCAGGAGCATGATTGATAAGGACCTTTATGAGTATTTGGATGTCAAGTGGCCTGTGACCCTCACATTCTATGCCCTCCCAAAAGTGCACAAGAACTAAACCACCTGGGCATCCTATCGTTTCCGGGATTGGCTGACATACAGAGTTGGCTAGTAGATACATTGACAGTCAGTTACTACCTCACGTGATTAGGCTGCCATCGTATCTCAAAGATACCCTTGAGTTGTTGAAAGTTCATACCTGTTAGCAATTGATATTGAGGCAGTATCCCCCATTCAAAGGGGGTTGAGGTGGTTTCCACCTCCCTTCATGAGCTGGATAGGAATAGCTGGCCATTTAGCGATATTCTGCTTGAGCTGTTGAAACATATTTTAACATCAAATGTATTTTCGTTCAATGATGTTACTTAACTCCAGGTACAAGGGGTTGCAATGGGGACTTCTTATTGCCCATCGCATGCCAACCTGTACCTGGGGGGGTGGGAAAGATCGCTATTTGCTAGCGAGGCCACATCGATATATCTCTTCACCACATATTATTGTGGCGTCATTATATCGATGATGTGATTTTGGTGTGTATAGGTTTCCCAGTGGAACTTCAGGACTTCATGCTCTTTATTTCAAAGAATGACTATAACTTAAAATTTACAATGCAGTTTTATACACAAAGCATTCAATTTTTGGATCTGAGGATATTCCTCAACACAAACTGGTCCTTATGTACCAATCTGTACCAGAAAGATATGGCAGGTAACACCATCCTGCACTAGTTCTCATCCTCACTCCCTGGTACGGAGCATCCGTTTCAGCCAATACCTTGGGATCAGGAGAAACTATGCTAGGGAAGAGGATTTTGAGACTGAGGCCAATGCCCTCTTCCAGCGTCTGCTACATAGAGGATATAGCAAAAAGATTCTGAAGCGAGCATATCAAAGAGCAAAATTGAACTAAAGAGAGGAACTAATCTTCAAAAATAAGGTCCAACCTGCTAAAAACACCACCAAAGTAATCACAAAATTAAGTGCCCAACAGGACCAATTTCGAGCAATTCTGGTCCGTAACCTCGCATTTCCTATCCGAGGATAGTGTCAGTTGAAAATATGTCAATGAAAGACCAGAGGTAGTATTTAGACAAGCACGATCAGTTAAGGACAGCTTGGTCCATAGCCATCATGCATCTGTTGACTCCCAAGAAGGAGCTGTGGGAGGTGTGGGTACATATCGCTGTGGGGAATTGACCAATGTCCCTGGGTGAGGGGGGCCATATACTCTCACTTCCTAGAGGAGACACTTTGAAATCCAGATCTTATGCTGACTGCCAAACAATAGGTCTGGTGTATATAGCACTTTGTAGTTGCGTAGCTTTCTATATAGGAAAGACTATGCGCACCTTTGGTCGACGTATACAAGACCATCTATATTATATAGAGGTGGGTTTGCTATACACACCTATATGTGAACATGTGGGACTTCAGCATAATTTTGATCCGACAGTGATCACCTTCTTTGTCCTGGAATGTATTTACCAGAACTCACGGGGAGGTGATTTTGACAAACAAATTCTGAAACAGAAAACAAAATGGATATACAACCAAAAAGTTATTTATTCTCCCCCCTTTCTCTCCTCCCCTGTGCCCTTTTGGGATTGATTCTTGTGATTGCCTATTCTCTATAGTCTCTTAGGGTGATTAAAATCAATTAGCAATGAATTTAGGTATATGCAAAATGTTATTTATTTATGCAATGTCATTAGGTTTAAGTATATGTAATTTTTTGGTATGTGGAGATGCTCTTCCTCTGCTTCTTGGACTGCTTGTTCCGGTCTTAGTCATAGGTGGATACATGGGTGCAGTGTCATCTTAAGGGCATTATAGGCCCCCGGGCAATACAGTGCACTGGGGCCCTGTCTACACAATCACGCACGAGAATTTACTGACAAAAATTATAAAATTTACTGGCAGAACCACATTTTTTACTGCCACTGCAAAAAAAGTACCTAAAATTACAGTTTTCTGTGCCGAACAATGCAAATGTCAGTATTTAAACTATAAACATATAGCTAGTGCTATTAGCAATGTGTTTAAGTTAAACAAAAGTAAGTTTCCTCAAAAGGGAACTCTTATGTAAAGGGGAACGCTGCAGATCATGATCTAAGGGGGGAACTCTGATGTGGAGGGGGGCTCTGGTGACCAGAGACCACCTTATATCAGAGTCCACTGCTTTCTCTTTCCAGCTTACATCAGGGTCCGCAGACTGAGTTTCCCCTTGCATTGTAAGGGGGAATCCTTCAGACTCTGATGTAAAGGGGAACTCTGATGTGGGGGGCACTCTGGTGACCAGAGAACACCTTCCGTAGAGTAAATACACTAAGGTAAGGGGGGTCACTAATATAGGAGGGGGAACCTTTATATCAGTGCCCCCTTACATTTTTGCATTCACTCCCCCCTTACAACAGCAACCCCCCGCATTAGTGGAGGACCGGATCTTCTCTGTGATTTCCGCAAACTGGGCATGGGCAGTTCTAATCCGTCGCTCTCCACAATTTTTTACTGGGGTTGCTGGGTAGCCAGTGGGGCCCCCCAGGCAAGCGGGGCCCCCGGGCAACTGCCCAGCGTGCCCAATGGAAAAGATGGCCCTGCATGGGTGAATGGTGGAAGCACAGGACTTTAATGTGGCCCTAGTGCTTTCACTCTCCCATGGAGTTCCCCTCTGGCTGGGAGAGAGCTCCGTGCGTGCTGCATGCAGACCCGGATGTTTACCATTGGTCCAGGTTGACGTGACGTGTGTGGGCCAGGCATGACCCCGCCGCGTCATGCAGGATTGTGCTTAAAAAGCGTAGTGGCAGACTAAGTAGCCAGGCATTTGCCTTGCGACAAACATAGCGACGCCTTTGATGTGCGAAAGGCTTACTAAAAACTTTATACTGCAAGGTAAAGATGGTGAGCTGTTTGGAGCTGTTATAAGTGTATTGGTTTATGGATCGAACATTGGGAGGATGCTGTTCTGTTCACATTAGGATGTGTATGGCAGGCTGTGCTTTAGATCTTGGGGGGATGTGCTGTTAGTTTAATATTTGGTTGAGACAGTAAGAGTCAAATAGAGGTACATGTGAATCCTTTAGTGGCTTGCATTGGGGATTTTATTTAGTATGGTGACTGGAGGTATATTTAAGGACCTTGTCAGCTGATAAATAATTGAACTATCCCCCCCCCCCCCCCCCAGCTTACCATGTAGGATCTGAATCATCCAATCCCCCTGGTCCTTTTTGTGACATCTAGACATTTCCTGCCCCCATATCATATCTGAATAGGGGTATTAGAAAATAAGTATGTGGCGTTTTGTGCCTACAACCTGTCATATTATTTGTGAAGTACAATGGTGATAGAATACACATACCTTTTCTCCTTCACAGTACTTCGTACTGGATAGCTTTTCTGCCATATTTACCATTGCATAATGCAGTATCTGCCTGTCAAGGTCCCGATTCATTATCAAGGACCTTTGATTGGAGGGCAGTCTGCATATCAATGTTTTTGGTGAGCACATTTGTAATATGATTTATACAAGATATTAATAATTTGAATGTTTTTATGAATGTATTGGGTAATTCGCATAATGTTATAATAATGGTATATCTTTGAATTTAATGATAATTAGATATAAATATGAAATTCCCTGAAGAAGCGGAGATATTACTTCATGAAACACATTGGGGGATTCTACCTATATCAATTGTCTTCAAGCACGTGGAACACGTATTACTATTTGTATATCATGCTATGCTACTCATTATATCATGAGATATAATCATTTTTGTATATGATTTTATCATTTCTATTCAATAAACTATTTTTAATCGAAAATTGTGTGCTCACCTTATTGTCAGCTCTACATCCTTGGAAGCCCTATTTTATGGGGTTTCGCCAATACACTTGGGTTATTCACATTGATACACATCAATAATAGATGCAATATCTTTAAAGTTTATTTTTTTTTCATGTATTTGAGTTATTTAGAATTAAGTTTGAATATTTTAGGGGGTATGCACACTTTTATGTTGGTTTAAGTTTTTTGTGGAAGTCTTGTGATCAGGCTTTTTAAAGGTGCAGGGTTTTATTTGGTATATTTTTTAACACTACATTTGTCACTATATGATATCTGTTGACTCTTCAATTGAATCCCCAGCCAGGGTCTAAACACTTAACCCCAAAACTATTTTTAAGTATACCCCATAAAAAAGAAGTAGAAGTGGTGCATTCTCGAGTTGCTCTACCATAATTTAACATCAAATATCCTTCTTTTTGATGCTACCTCCAGTTACAGGGGGTGGCGAAGGGGACCTGTTGTGGTTCACCGTATGCCAACCTGTATCTAGGGGAGTGGGAAAGAGCCTTATTCTCCAACGAGGCCTCACCGATGTACCTGCACCACAAACCATTGTGGCGCAGGTACATTGATGACATCTTCGTTATGTGGACTGGCTCGCATGATAAGCTTTTAGGCCTTATATCACACCTTTCTGTGATATAATTCAACCTTAGGTTTACTATGCAAGCAAGTCAACAACAGATTGCCTTTCCTGATGTGTTTATAATAGCCATTCCAGATGGCTCATTATTCACCACTCTGTATCGTGAGGAAAATGCGGGTAATACTGTATTACACACCATGAGTGCCCACTCTGCCCCCCTCGTGTGAGGCATCCCTTGCAGCCAATACCTTAGGTGGCAGAGGAGATGGACTTCAAAGTTTTATCTAAAGCACTTATCATATCAAGAAATCCTATCAAAGAGCTACACAACAGAAAAGAGAGAATCTTTTATTCATCTTATCAAAACCACGAAAAAACTCTAATACAACTAAAATAATCACAGCGTTTAGTGTCCATCAAAACCAATTCCACCAAATCCTCAGACTTAACTGCCATTTTCTCACGGAAGACGAGGTTATCTCTAAATTTGTCCATAGCCATTATTAACCTTTGGATACGATGGCCAGGTATCTGAGAAAAAAACTGTACATTTAGATGTGGGGGTTGTGACGAATGCCCCTGGATTAGTGAAGGGGAATGTTTCACTCTCCCTCAGGGAGGCATTCTTAACTCCAGACACCATGGCCCAGATTCACAAAGGAGTTACGACGGCGTATCTCAGATACGCCGTCGTAACTCTGAGTGTGAGGCGTCGCATCTCTGCGCCTGATTCATAGAATGAGATACGCCTCACTGTTGCCTAGATACGAGCGGCGTAAGTCTCCTACGCCGTCGTATCTTGGGGTGCATATTTACGCTGGTCGCTAGGTGGCGCTTCCGTTGAATATGCAAATGAGCTAGATACGCCGATTCACGAACGTACGTGCGCCCAGGGTATCAAGATACGTCGTTTACGTAAGGCGTCGGACCGGCGTAACGTTACCCCTCATAAAGCAGGGGTAAGTCATGTTAGGTATGGACGTCGGAAACGTCCGAACAGCGTCGTATTTTAAGACGTTTGCTTAAGTCGTCCGTGAATGGGGCTGGGCGTAGGTTACGTTCACGTCGCCTAAGCATTGAGCGGGCGTAATTTACTTTGAAAATTCAACGTGATACTGAGCATGCGCGCGCATGCGCCGTTCGTAAAGCGCGTCATTTACGTGGGGTCACGAATCATTTACATACAACACGCCCCCTACCAGCCTAGTTTGAATTAGGCGGGCTTACGCCGTCCCATTTACACTACGCTGCCGTAACTTAGAGAGCAAGTTGTTTCTGAATACGGGACCTGCCGCTCTAAGTTACGGCGGCGTAGTGTATCTGAGATACGCTACGCCCGCCTAAAGATAGGTGCTTCTTTGAGAATCTGGCCCCATGTTGACTGCCAGACTGTTGGGATAGTATACCTCATGAACTGTACCTGCTGCGCTTTTTACATAGGTAAAATGAAAATAACCTTTAACCGGCAGGTCATCTTTACTATATGGATTACTATACACACCCATTGGTAAGCCTGTGGACTAGTACATTGTCATGGTATTGATACATACAAATTATAAATCATATAAAATACATGCCCCATGGATCATTCAGAGCAACATTTCTCACACTTTCCCAAAAAACAAGAAAAGTTTCTTGGGCAATAACTAATTAAATAAAGATTCTTAAATTGGCTAAATAAGGAATTACCTCATAAACACACGGAATAGAAGTTTGAACACAAACACCTGTGTTGACCCAGTTTGGAAAAGCAAATAAGATTTCAAACTTGTTCAACAGTACAGCAGGAGTTTAATGTTGAGAGGCTCTCACCTTCCATATTAGAAAATAAAAGTATTTGATGAAAGGTTGAGAAAAGATTTCACTTTTTTAAGTTTTTGGTTGTAACATGACAAAATGTGGAAAATTTCAAGAGGTATGAATACTTTTCTCAATGCACTGTACCTCTTCATAAAAATAAATCATGTTTGTTTGACAACTTCTGTCTTTTATGAATCCATGCTGTCTGTTGCTTAACCACTTAAGGACCGCCTAACGCTGATATACGTCGGCAGAATGGCACGGCTGGGCACAATCACTTACATGTACGTGATTGTTAAATGCCCAGCCGAAGCTCCGTGACCGCGGCCGCGGGACCCTTCAATCCAGAGAGGGCCTGTGGCAGAGGTATCTTTCAGAGGCTCGCTGAGGAGGGTCTGTGGCAGAGACTTTTCCTCAAGTTCAAGTTCACCAAGGAGGGTCTGTGGCAGAGACTTTATCCTACAATTGTCCGAGTGATACTCCGGCTGCCGGGTCAGTGAGAGAGGCCTGTCCGGGTACACTAAACCCACTCAGGCAGGAGTGGCGCAGAGAAGTGTTACGCTTGGGAGCAGGACTGTTTCCCTATCATCACGCCTGAATCTGCTATTCTCCCTTCTTCTTCAACTTTACTTTCCTCACCACAAGTTTACTGTTTTTACCCGGCTGGGAAATAAAGAGCACACCAAAGAGCACCTGTCGTGGACATTCCTTTACTTCTACTATATGCAATACGCATCATCCACCCCTAGGAATTCGGAGGAGCCATGAGGTAATATGCCGCCCAAAAGTTCAGCAGCTCCACTGGGGGTAATGCTACATATCTATAAAAATTATAATTATAGTTATATCTCTAGTATACGACTATTGTATATTCTAGTCGAGACCATGGGTAGCGCAGTGGCTTAATGGTTAGCATTTCTGCCTAGCAGCACTAGGGTAAAAGGGGATTATGGGGCCCCCAGGCATAAGGAGATTATGGGGCCCCCAGGCAATAGATTATGGGGCCACACAGTATACACACACAAAGTATACATACACAGTATACACACACAGTATACATACACACAGAATACACATACACACACTGAAAAGTTACTGAAGAGGCGGCAGCTCTAATCTGATCAAAAGTATGTCAGTAAGGGACATTTCAGGGACAGATGGAAAGAAACACAGATTTTTACATACTGTCCCTGGTTTTACTGAGGCTGGCAACCCTGATGGGGCCCCCTAGTGGCATGGGGCCCTCAGGCAGTGCCCGGGTGCCCGAATGGTCAGTCCGCCCCTGGTCATTGGTTCAAATCCCAACCATGACACCAGAGTCCTGCATGCTTTCCAAGTATGCACCTGGTGCAAAAAGCTGTGGCTGCAGGCTATAGAAACAGCAGCTTGGTTGAATTCTCTGCCAAGTCATAGAAGGGTCTGACAAACACAGCCAGCAGCAGAAATTCAGCCATGATTGAAAAGAGTGAAGCAGAGCAGAGTGCCAGCATTTCCAGTGGTTAGTTCCTGTTCATCACTTTGATAGGTAACAACATTGTAAACTTGCCCTAACAGATGTCTCTCAACATTATAGTAAAACTAAACTATAGCTTTGCTTTCCAAGAATTTTATTAGAATGTGGCAAATATTTCAAAGTATCCAGTCATACACAATTACTAGAACAGATAACTTATGGCAAATAATCAACAATATTTAGCATTGTCATATCAAAAAATTATTTTAAGAGCTCTATCAGGCCCCCCCCCCTCCCCCCAAGGGTCTGAGCCAGAAGTGGTGGAACTGAGTTCCACCAAGTTTCCCCTGAAAAAAAGCCCAGTGAACAGCGATTGGTCTACTCCTCCAGGCAGTCCCATAGGACTCACGTTTAACCCCTTGATCGCCCCCTAGTGTTAACGCCTTCCCTGCCTATTTTTAACTCTGATCCCTGTATAAATGTCAATGGTCTCAAAAAAGTGTCAAAAGTGTCCGATCTGTCTGCCTCAATGTCGTAGATCCGCTAAAAATCGCAGATCACCGCCATTACTAGTAAAAAAAAAAAGAATAATAAAAATGCCATAAATATATCCCCTATTTTTTTGTAGACGCTATAACTTTTGCAGAATCCAATCAATATGCGCTTGTTGCGGAAGATTAAGATTTTTTTTTTTTAATAATAATTTGGGGATATTTATTAGAGCAAAAAGTGAAAAATATTGTATTTGTTTTCCATTTTTTTTGTTTATAGCACAAAGAAAAACAAAACCACAAAGGTGATCAAATACCACCAAAAGAACGCTCTATTTGTGGGGAAAAAAAGGACATACGTTTTGTTTGGGTACAACGTTGCACAACCGTGCAATTGTCAGTTAAAGCGACACAGTGCAGTATTGCAAAAAATGTCCTGGTCATTAAGGGGCAAATCCTTCTGGCCCTTAAGTGATTAAACATATATAGTCAATTAGTCATGTTATATCTATCTTGCAAAAATGTTATTAAATTAAAATTTATGTAACTGGGCTTGTACTTAGATGTTAGCTAATCACAAGGGAGGTACAGGAATTGTCACGAAAATCATAGCCAAAATCATGACGTATTTTCAAATGCAAAGATTTCAATCGTTCCATTGCTGGATGATTTCTTGATCTTAGCAGCTGTTGCTGCAGACTTTTCAAGAGGTAGACTGGAAGATTAATCTAGAAAAATCGTGTCTAGCTCCTTCCCAGAGTCTTTCCTTTTTGGGGTAGCCAGTTAGCCAAAAGATCTTTCTAACAGTACAAAAAGATATCTAAAATCATTCTCTCTGGGGAGTTTCAGGATGCTCCAACAAGCCTTTTTTTGCCAACTTATGCATTTATTAGGTTTGATGACAGCAGCAATCCCGGGGGTATCGTTGGCTCAATTAGATTCCAGGCCCCTTCAATCTTTTCTTCTCAGTTATGGGGAATACAGGAAGCGCTCCTTGAATCAGATTATTCAACTTCCAGGCAGAGACTCTCTGTCTGTCCTGGTGGGAGCTTCCAGACCATTTGCAGAGAGGGAAACCTTGGGCACAGTGTTCCAAGTAAAAGTTACCACCTACTCCAGTCTGTGGGGTTGGGGAGCTCACTCGGAGGACTGGGAGGCTCAGGGAGCCTGACAGCCAGAGAATTCAGCCCATTCATCTAATTTCAGAGAGCTCCTTGCAGTAGGAAAGGCATTCGTAGCTTGGGAGCCTAGGATCCAAGCAGGTAAGTTATTGGTCTTTTCACACAATGCCACAGCCGTAGCATACCTTAAAAAGCAAGGGGGCACCTGCTCAAACGTTCTTTTATCCCTAAGCCAGCACCCTCTAGGCTGGGCAGTAGACAGTAAGTATTGCTTAGATAAGGACGGTTCACATCAGTGACACTGAAAATATTCTATCAGACTATCTGAATCGAGTATTAGCAGCAACAAATGGGAGCTGAACATAGAAATTTTCCAAGAGAACACTCTAGGATGGGGTGTACCTGTAGTGAATCTTTTTGCACCCAGTCTAAACAGGAAACGTCCTGCTCTTTTTTCTAGCTAGAAAGAGACGGAAGCTTTAGGGACAGATGCGTTGACTTTCCCATGGAAGTTCAGTCTTGAATATGCCTTCCCGCAGTTTGTGCTATTGCCTCTGGTAGTCCAGAGGTTTCTTCAAGCAGAAGTAATCCCGATAGCTCCGATGAGGCTCAGGAGGAGTTGGTTCTCAACAATAAGAACACTTCCAACTAGGGTTGCCAACTCATCCCTTTAAAACAGAACACATATTAATTACACAGGTTCTGTGGCTGATTAAGGAGGTAATTAAACTCACTTGGTGCCTTATTTGCATTAAATTAGCCTCAGAACCTGTGTAATTCATATGTGTTCTGTTTTAAAGGGATGAGGTGGCAACTCTACTTCCAACAGCTCTCCCCTGGCCCCTGCCAGATTGAAAGAACCTTCTCTGACAAGGGCCAGTACTCCTCCCAAACCCTCAGATTTACCGTTTGACTGCTTGAAAGCTGAGCGGCGCATTTTACAACTGAAAGGGTGTTCAGAAAAAATGTATTAGTACAATTTTAGTCAGCCATAAGTTGGTCGAAAGAGAAATTTAAGGAGGATTTGGAAGACTTGTTTCCTGGTAAAAAGAGAGCCGGGGTTGGCTTTATTTCTATCCCCTGTATACTGGACTTTTTGCAGAAGGGAGTAGGAAAGGGCCTTTTTTTGTTAGTACTCTGAGGCTGCATTCACACCTCGGCGTACAAAATCGCAGCGTTTTGTTCCGCGAATTGCGGCGACAAATAGCGGCGTTTTGTACCGCGATTCGCGGCGACAAAACGCCGCGATTGTGAATGCAGCCTTCACCCCCTCTATGGAGATGGTTCACATCTCCTATGCCGAACGCCGAAAGCCACCTGAAAAAAAGGTCCGGGACTTTTTTTCAGGCAGCAGGCGTACAGCGTTCGGCGTGGAGATGTGAACCATCTCCATAGAGGTGCATGCTAAATCATCCCTCTGGCGTCTCAGGGGCGGCTGCGGCGTCGCACTACAGGCGTATATACGCCTAGGTGTGAACGGGGACTTAAGATTCAGGTTGCCGCCTTCTCACTTTTCTTCGATGGCAGGCTAGCTAAGGAGCTATTGATGAAAAACTTTTTCTTAGCAAGACCTAGACGTACATCCAGATTATTTAGACAGATTATCCCTTGGGACCTCTTACCAGAGCTCCCTTTGAACTCTTGAATAAGGATTCCTTAGGATTGGCAACTATGCAGACTACCTTCTTTGGAGAGAAGGATTTCTGGCTTGAAATGCCTCTCTTGTAAAGACCCTTTCTTGAGAATTTGGAGGATAGGGTGGTTATTAAACCTGACACTTTGTACTTGCCTACAGTCTATTCCAGTTTTCACAGGTTGCAAGAAGTAGTTCTTCCTAGCTTTTGTACCTCCCACAGGTTTTCGGAGGAGGACAATTTTAAGTTTCTGGATATGGAAAGATGTCTACTGCATTACTTAGTGATTTTGTAGAGGGTCTATGAAATCCTTTCAGCTACTAGTTTCCTTTAGTGGTCCCAGGAATGGGAATAAGGCCTTCAACGGCTCCATCTACAGATGGATTAAGGAAACAATTTATAAGGCTTACAGGACTTAAGGTCAGTCCCTTCCTACCATAGTAAGGGCTCATTTTAAAAGATCCTTGGCAACATCGTGGGCAGAAAGAGCAGGAGCATCGTTGGAAAATATAACCAAAGGTGCTGTCTGGTCCTCCTCTCATGCCTTTATTAAGCATTATCCAGATACTCTCCAGCCAGGACCTCTCCTTTGCAAGGAAAGTACTACAGTCTTTTGTTCCACCCTAAGATATAGAATCTTGCTTTTCCTCTCCAAGTAGCTGTCCTGGAAGATGAAGGGAAAAACCCCCCATAATGCCTCGTACACACGACTGCCAGGACAGCTTTTGGCCGGGAAAACTGGCCGTGTGTATACTCCATGGCAGTTTTCCCGATAGGAAAACCGCCGGGAATCCCGGCAGGAAAAATGAGAGCATGTCTTCTATTTTCCTGCCTGGATTTTCTCTGCAGTTTCCCTATGGGGAAAGCCTGCAGTGGAGCATACACACGGCCGGAATATCTAGCCTAAGCTTTCATGGCAGTTTTCCTACCAGGAAAACCAGCCGTGTTTAGGGGGGGGAAGCTGTCGAGCAGGTTCTCGGCTTTCCCCTCGGATTTCCAGACGGTAAAAAGTCCACTGGGAAAACCGATCGTGTGTACGAGGCATTAGACTTACCGGTAACGATATTTTCATGAATCTTCCAGGACAGCGTCAGATTCCCACCCTATTTTGGCACTGGTTCTTTTATTCAACTTAGTGGTGGTCATTTAGAGAGATTCATATTCCTTTGCCTTAAGCACATTGCTGGAGGTTTACTTGATCTTCAAAACAACTGAGGGTCAGGGGAGGGCCTTTTTAAATCATGTCTGATTTGTGTTTCTTGTAGAGGGCGGAGTCAATCATCTCTCGAAGAAGCTGTCCTGGAAGATTCATGGAAATACCATTACCGGTAAGTCTAACGGGGGTTTTTGTGTACATAGAAAAAGTTGTAGATCTTTGAGTTCAGATCATAACTAGGGGCAAACAAAAAAGTGTTTATAATTGTGCTCAGTGTATATACGGTATATATAAAAAAATTAGCCTGTTTATTAATCAGGCTTTCACAAAAATAGGTTACCGCTTTTAGAAACAACAATTCCACGCTTGCGAACAAAGGCTTTTACTATAGCACGTACCAAAAAACAACAGTGAAGGCACTTTTTAGGTTTTCTAGTCTGGGCATGCTCAGTTGTGTCACTACTATAATGTTTAAACTAGGTGAAGTCAATGCCTGTTTGGATTTTTTTAAATATGCCACTTTATACAGACACATTTAGAATTCAATTAAAGCAGTTATTTTTTTTACATTTTTAACATATGCTTAGGAAAGTATAAATTGCTTGAGATCATGTTTTAAACATGTTTTTCTCTGCTGTGCACCTGGTTCTAGGAGGTGAACTTATTTAGAGGGTCGCTTAGTTTTGTGAGCATTAGTAAATATGCATTCGTGTCTATTTGTTGACTGAGTGCATTAGTAAATATTTTCTACAACTAAAAGTAGTCGGTCATGCATGGAAGTGAACACATATGCCAACATTATGTCATTGTTCATAGCACAATGTCTTTAAAGTCCCTTGATCCTTGGAATGGAACTTTCATTTTCATTGTGCTAGAACCTTTGGGATGTGGCATTTTATGTTCATCCCCTGAGATGTGGTAATATTATTTTCTTAGCACCAAGAAAATAAAAAAATAAAATCCTTCTTCGAAAAAAAGCTGCTGCCCAGAGGACTTAATAATAAACTTCAATTACAATGCTTGTTATGACTTTACAGTATATGTGATCAGACCTTCATTGCTAGTCTGTACAAATTGTTGAATTTTATTTCCTTGAGTGCAGACTATGTCCAAACTAAAGCTGGCAATAGATTATGCAATTTTCTGGTCATCCACTTCATCCACTGGTTGAAGGAAAGAAAATTGCTCTATTTCCCCATCAACACAGTCAGTCCCGCTGTGCTATTGTATTCTAACAGCGGGAGATTTCTCTGCCGTCAGAATACAATGATCACTGCTGGCAGCTTTAACCACTGGCAGTGATGAGGCTGGTTGGACTGAAGTTGAACTATACATAAACTTCAGTACAACCATCCTGCCCATAGATTGATCAAAATGTGTCCAGTTCCTGCTAAACCGGACAAATTTAGATCCATCTATGGTGGGCTTAAAGCGGGAGTTCACTGTAAAAATAATTTTTACCATTAGATTGATGCTCATTTTGTCTAGTGAAATCGGCTAGTTTTTTTAAAATCAAACCTGTACTTACCGTTTTAGAGAGCGATCTTCTCCGCCGCTTCCGGGTATGGTGTTCGGGACTGGGCGTTCCTATTTTGATTGACAGTCTTCCGAAAGGCTTCCGACGGTCGCATACATCGCGTCACGAGTAGCCTGCGCACCGACGTTCGGCTACTTTTGGAAAATCGTGACGCGATGGATGCGACCGTCGGCAGCCTTTCGGAAGACTGTCAATCAAAATAGGAACGCCCAGTCCCGCAGCCCATACCCAAAAGCGGCGGAGAAGATCGCTCTCTAAAAAGGTAAGTACAGCTTTGATTTTAAAAAAAATAGCCGATTCCCCTAGACAAAATGAGCATGAATCTAAGGTTAATAATTGCAATTTCCGGGTGAACCTCCACTTTAACTGTGTGATCTAGATAAGCCACAATGTGTATATGTGACACATTTAAATGTCTAGGCTAAAGATGGCCATATACTAGTAGGATTTTGAATGAACATGTACTGTATATGAAAATTCTTAGTAAATTCGATGACTTGATGAATGCCACTCAAAAGTGTTGTTATTGCTATAAACAATTAATTTTGGAATTAATGTAATTTCTTAAATGAAAACCATATTCACCGAAATTATTTTGTTCAATAAAAATGTTCTGTTCTCATTACTACCATTAAAATGGAGCATTGAATTGACCCCATTAACGATTAGAAAATAGAATAAATGCTCATAAAAATAAACATTTCTAACATTCTCTTGTATACAGCCAGCGCAACCAGCTGCTGACCGCTCATAGTAAATGCACTGCTCAAAAAAATTAAAAAAGAACACTTTGAAAACACATCATATCTCAATGGGAAACATATCATGCTGGATATCTATACTGATATGGAATTGGTAATGTGTTAGGAATGAAAGGATGCTACATTGTTTGATGGAAATTAAAATGATCAACCTACAGAGGGATGAATTCAAAGACACCCTGAAAATCAATGTGAAAAAATTATGCAGCAGGCTAGTCCATGTAGCTGAAATTACAGCAACTCAAAATGGTATTCAGTAGTTTGTATATCACATGCTTGTATGCATGCCTAACAATGTTGGGGCATGCTCCTAATGAGACTACGGATGGTGTCCTGGGGTATTTCCCCCCAGATCTAGACCAGGACATCAATGAGCTCCTGAACAGACTGGGGTGCAACCTGGCGGTGTCGGATGGACTTAAAAATGTCCTACAGGTGTTCTATTGGATTTAGGTCAGACGAGCATGGGGTCCATTTAATGGTATCAATTCCTTCATTCACCAGGAACTGGCTGCATGCTCTCAACATATGGGACCGGACATTGGGGCCAAGAATTTCATAACAATACCAAGTGGTAGTCAGGGTGCCATTGTCTAGCCTGTAGAGGTCTGTGCATCCCTCCGTGGACGTCATTGGTTCTGGGTGTGGACGTCGTGTTGAGGCCATCCCTGGCTGTCATCCCACCACCCCCCCATGTGTGGCCCTCATGGCCGGGGGTGTGTGTTCAAGTGTTCCAGGCTCCGTGACCACGTTGGTCCGGAGTTGTAATTTACCTTGTGGGCCTGGTGGTCAGACTGGGTCTACAGTTGCAGAGTGGTCCTGTGCTGTCCGTCCTGAGGGAGGAAGCCGCGCGATAAAGAACCTGTCTGGGGGAGTACCGAGAACGAGGCTGGTATCTCAGGAGAGGCTTTAGACTTCATCGAAGGACGCACCGTTACTGAGAGGCTGGATGATGGTCGCCTGTCAGTCCTGAATTGGCTAAAGTTTATTCAAGAGAGATCCGGGTGCTTAATCCTGTGTTACCGAGAATATCTCTACCTTTGGGAAGGTCTGTGGCATAGACCTTGCTAAAGTTCCATGTGACACTCTGGCTGCTAGGTTGGTGAAAGAGGCCTATCCAGGTGCACAATACCACTCTGGCTAGAGTGGCGACGAGAGTTTACCGCTGGAAGCAGGACCGTTTCCGAACAAAGTTATACACCCGAACCTACTATTTATTATCCCTTCTACCTTTCTCAACTACTACCACTTTTATCATTTTACCCCGTTGGGTAATAAGGCACAGAAAAAGACATCTAAAGTGTGGACATTGCAGTTTCTTCTCAGCTCTCATCGCGTACCCTAGACGGCGGAGGAATAGAGGTAACATGCCACCCAAAACAAACCAGCAGCTCCTTCGGGGGTAGTGCTACAGATGTATAGCACAGAACTAGATATATTTTATCTGCAACTGATATGATTATCTAAATGTTTGCCAATTTTTACAGATGGTAGTATATCATAGAACTACTTCTTTTGTTACTCAAAATTGATACGATTATCTGTTTGTTCTTTATATGTAAACATGACACAACACCTTTTAAATTTCTTTATGTCCTGGGTGTTATTCTTAGCATCTGTTTTTGTTCTGTATGTATCGTTGCTGCTTAAGAGTCGGTTCACACAGCAGCGGCACGACTTCGGGGGCGACTCTGCAAGTCGTCCTGAGGACGACTTCAGAGGCGATTTGCAAAACGACTTCTGTATAGAAATCAATGCTGGTCCCCCCCGAGCCGCCCCTGAAGTCGTACAAGAACATTTTCCTAAGTCGGAGCGACTTGCATCGCTCCTATTAGAACGGTTCCATTGCATTGAATGGGACGCGACACGTCAGGCGGCTGGGCCGCCTGTCGTGTTGCCCCAGTGTGAACCGGGTCTAATGCCACATGTCTTATTTTGTATGCTGGGTGTAGCCTGCTTTTCTATTTCAAGCTTACAACATCAGGGCATAGAAACACATCCATCCCAGTGTGATCAGTTTTCTTTGTTCATTCTACTTGCCACAGCAAAAAGGGGGGTGGCCAAACATTACAGTGGGAGGGGCTTAATGACATGGTTAAACAAAACCCAGGCTCTGGGTATGTGTTGGGTGGTCACTTTGGGAGGTAGAGGACTTGTGCTAGAATGTGGGGTAGAGTGGGGGACAGATATATATTGGGGACTTTATATTGTCCTGCTTAGTAAATTTATGGATGCGTAAATTGTAATGTAAAATATGACCCACACAAAATAGTTCCACATTGTTCTCTGTAAATCAATTTATTTATTTATTCACAAAAAAAAAAGTAAAAATAAAAAAATGCTCACCTCTTGAAATTTGAGGGGGTACTCCCTCTTTATAATGAACATTCAGGAAGTATAAAGGTGGCTGATTTTGAAACAGTGTATTTAACCACTTCCATACTGGGCACTTATACACCTTCCCGCCCAGACCAATTTTTAGCTTTCAGCACTGTTGTACTTTGAATGACAATTGCGCAATCATACAACACTGTACCCAAACAAAATTTGTATTATTTTGTACCCACAAATAGAGCTTTCTTTTGGTGGTATTTGATCACCTCTGGGATATTTATTTTCTGCAAAAAAAAAAAAAAAAATGACCGAAAATTTAGATTTTTTTTTGTTTCTGTTATAAAACATTGTAAATAAGTACGTTTTTTCCTTCACTGATGGGCACTGATGGTACTGCACTGACGGGCACTGATAAGGCGGCACTGATGGGCACAGATGAGGTGGCACTGATGTGGTGGCATTGATGGGCACTAATATGCGGCACTGATGGGCGGCATGGATGGGCACTGATAGGCAGCACGGATAGGCGGCATGGATGGGCTTGGATAGGTGGCACGGATGGGCACGGATAGGTGGTACAGATGGGCACAGATAGGTGGCACGGCTGAGCACGGATAGGCGGCACGGCTGGGCACGGATAGGTGGCAGGGATGGGCACGGATAGGTGGCACGGATGGGCACGGATAGGCGGCACGGATAGGCGGCACAGATGGGCACTGATAGGCGGCACAGATGGGCACTGATAGGTGGCACAGAGTTCAGGGAATAGTCCAAAATCCGGTCCAAGGTCATACACAGGGAAATCCAATATAGCAGAGCAGGGCAGACAGACAGGGGGCTTGATCAGGAATATACACGTATCACTCTCTATAACAAGCATGAGACTGAAGGTTTGGCTTGCTTATAACAGGTGTGGTTTCCACCCAGAGACTGACCAATTCAATCACCTTGCAGGTGGAAAAAGACAGGGAGAATGCAATAGCCAAAACCAGGATACTGGAATGAGGAGCAGGAGCGTTGCGACACTCCTGACACCAGACCATTGGAGAATAGGTGAGTACACTAAAAGTGGGGTATGCCTGTATTTCTGCCTCTAGTTCCACTTAATGAAAAATCTATTGCAGAGTAAACAGGCCCAAATGTAAAAACTTCTTAGGCAGGTGTGAGAGGGGAAGTGGTTAAACTGGCCATTTGTATTGCTGTCATTGGCAGCTTCTCATTGTGGTTTGATGGGGAGCGGAGAACCGTATCTCCACACCTCAGCACAGTGTCATCATACCACCCTTTTTTGTTGTTGATGGAAATGAGGCACACCTATTAGCAAAAGTATCTAAACATGGGACACACCCCCTGCCAAGATTAGTTAAATCCACAAGTGTTTTTTTTTATTACCACTACTATTTTTTTATTGGAATTTGAAATGTACAAATGCAGCAATTTAGAAATTGGATGAAAGATTTAGCACTGTGAAAGACTTTTTGAATGATAAATAGTGCATTTTTTTGTACAACTATATAGATCATATCAGAATGAGGGACAAATGAGGAGAAAAGAGGGACAGGTGGACTTTGTTCCAAATCAGGGACAGTCCCTTGAAATCAGGGACAGTCCCACGAAAACAGTTGGGTACTATAGCGACATAAACAGATGCACACTGGAGACAAGCCCCCTTAGTCACTATTTGTCCCTATCTCATTTTCATAAATAGAAACTTAGGGGCAGATCCACAAAGATCTGCCCCGGCGCATCGTATCTGAGATACGCTACGCCGCCGTACCTTACCTGGCTTTGGTTCGAATCCATAACGATTTTGCGCCGTAAGTTACGGCGGCGTAGTGTATCTCAAGCGGTGTAACGGCGCAGAATTCAAATTGGGCGGGTAGGGGGCGTGCTTCATTTAAATGAAGCGCGTCCCCGCGCCGAACGAACTGCGCATGCGCCGTCCCTAAATTTCCTGCCGTGCATTGCGCGAAATGACGTCGCAAGGACGTAATTGGTTTTGACCTGGACGTAAATTACGTCCATCCTGATTCACAAACGACTTACGCAAAAAAAAAAAAAAAATTGAAATTATACGCGGGGACGACGGCCATTCTTAACATTGAGTACGCCACAATATAGCAGCTTTAACTATACGCCGAAAAAAGCCGACTAGAGACGACGTAAAGGAATGCGCCGGCCGCTCGTACGCTCGTGGATCGTCGGAAATAGCTAATTTGCATACTCAACGCGGAAAACGAAGGGAACGCCACCCAGCGGACGCCGAAGAATTGCATCTTAGATCCGAAGGCGTACGAAGACGTACGCCTGTCGGATTTAACCCAGATGCCGTCATATCTTGTTTTGAGGATTCAAAACAATGATACAACGCGGGAAATTTGAAAGTACGCCGGCTTATCAGTAGATACGCCGGCGTACTCTCTCTGTGGATCTGCCCCTAAGGCGTTATTTTAATTCACATTGTGAATGTCAGTGACATGCACAAAGGCATGGTTTTCTGAACCAACTTCTGCAAACATTTTACGCAGTAACTGATAATCTTTAACCATCTTTTAACACTATCACACTGTAGGTATAGAAAAGCTAGTTCTAAGCTGGTGTTATTGTAAGGAATAGACCACAAGAACACATGAAGTAGTGTGAACAAGTAACATCAGTTGACATGTCATCACAGAGATGAACAAAGCATTTGTTGAACTGGTTATAAAAATGGTGACTGGTGTCACAGAACAACCTGAAATACCTGAAGGTTAGAAACTAAACCAACAGCAAAAATGAATAGAAATTCTTATTTAATTAGTATAATATTTTTTTTAAATCAAGTCATACTGGTTGTAGTCTGTGCAAATAAAAGACCTATGGAAATATATTGATTCAAAAGCTTTCCCTCCAGATGAACTTTGTTGCCAAACTGTGGAGGTCACTTTTTTGTTTCAAATATTTTATTGTTTTATCAAAGACAGAAATGTAATTTGATATAATAGATTCGTATTACATAACAGAAGATAATGATAGCAATAAGATTCATAGATATTATATAATCAATAAACCAAAAATATCACTCAACATATAGATATGTAGCCTGAGAAGGCCAAGGGGAGAGAAAAAAAAAGGAAAATGGATGGGGAGGAGGTGAGAGGGAAGTATAGGGATATGGACGAAAAGACTAATTGAAATCAAGCATCAGTATGATATAATAAAAATTGAATTCATAAGACAATAAAAGTCAGAAAAATGTTATGTAGAAGCACCAGATAATTGAAGAAATTTATCAGAATCTTTAAAATTCAACCAACAGGCCCAAGTATCATAAAAAGTAGTTGGAGAATCTTTTGATTGATAGATTAGATTTTCCATGTCAGCAATATGCCCAATTTTTTTCAACCAATCAGATATCGAAGGAGGAGTACATTTTTTCCAAAGAATGGGAACACAGAGTTTAGCGGCATTAATAAGATGTGGCAAGAGAGAACGTTTGTAAGTAGATTTTGACCAGGAACTATGGTGTAATAAATATTGAGCCGCCGTAAATTCAGGGGTAAAAGTCGTAATATGGGAAATTAGATTATGGACTTCTTTCCAGAAAGGATGAGATTACATTCCCACCATATATGCAAAAGTGTACCACGTTCAGATTCACATCGCCAGCATAAGGGTGTAGAATTAGGGATATATTTATGAGTAATAACCGGAGTCCTGTACCACCTAGAATATATTTTATAACTGTTTTCCTGAGCAAGGACATTCACTGAGATCTTGTGTATGTGATGGAATATACGCGACCATTCCTCCTCAGAAAGGGATATATCTAAATCACTTTCCCATTTACGAGTAGTACAGTCATCTTTGAGATTGATAGCAGAAAAAAAAAGGGCATAAGCAGAAGAAATAAGGTGTCTCTGAGGTGATGACCCAACACATACATTTTCAAAAGGTGTTTTGAGTTTGAGCCAGTCTGAGTATGATGGGGACATAGAGAGGAATTGTGAAAGTCGTCTGTGATCTGAAAAGGAAATGTGATATTCAGGGTGTTTGGCTGTGTAAGTATCAAATGAGAGAACGTGACCTTTTTCAAAAAAGGATTCCGCTCTAATAGATTCATTCGGAGACGGATAAGAGCTTCGAGGACTAAAACATTTTATAGGGATATCAGGATTGAAATTAAGTGGGGTTAAAGGGCCAGGAATAGAGGCAATACCAAAATTCTTACATAAGGATCTAAATATTAGCAAGGTCGGGCCAGTCAGAGGATGACGATTAACTACGCAAGGTATCCTACGGGAGCAGATCCAAGGTAGGTGACATAGAGGAAGTGGAGAGAATGATCCTTCAAGTTTAATCCATGCCTTAGTCTCAACATGTAGGTGCCAATCAATCACACGAGTCAGGAGGCATGTCCAATGATATTTTTGAATGTCAGGAAGACCGATGCCACCTAAATGTTTGGGGATAATTAACGTTTCCCATCTAATTGGGCCGTTTAGAGTTCCAAATAAATTTCAGGCAAATCTTTTTAAATGCGGTAAAGAAGGATGAGGGTATTTTGATAGGGATAGTCTGTAGAAGGTATAGGAGTCTGGGGAGCACGTTCATTTTTATTATAGTGGCTCTACCGAACCAGGAGAATAAACCCTTATCCCAATTACCTATGTCAGTCTGTACAAGTGAAAGGGCTGGAGGAAAGTTTAGAGCATACATATAACACAAATTCGAGGGCAATTGGATTCCAAGGTAAGTAATAGACTTATCCTCCCAGCTAAATGGGAAATTTATTTTACAAAGGGAAACTGTATCAGCATTCAAGGATATGTTTAGTGCTTTGGACTTGTCAAAATTAATTTTTAAGTTAGATAATGAATAAAAAAGGGAAACAAATTAGGTATCGTTATAATCGGGTTTGTAAGGAACAATAAAATATCGTCGGCATAGGCGGCCAATTTATAGTGTGTTGTATGTATTTCAATGCCTCTAACATCAGGGTTACTCCTAATCTTACAGAGAAAGGGTTCCAAAATAAGAACAACAATAATAGGTGACAAGGGGCACCCCTGTCTGGTCCCATTAGACACAGAGAAGGCATCCGACAGGCAGCCGTTGACTTTAATTTTAGCAGTAGGGGAGGAATACAGTGCAAGTATATATTGGAGCATTCTATCCTGAAATCACAATGCCTTTAATGCTTCAGTCATGTAATCCCATGCTATCCTGTCGAACGCCTTCTCCGCATCAAGAGAGAGGAAAAAACCAGGGGTCTGGGATGTAGTTAACCAATGATGAATATTTATTGTTTTTTAGAGTGTTGTCTCTAGCCTCTCTTCCAGGTATGAAGCCAACCTGGTCTAGGGATATCAAATGTGGGAGTAGTGGTAACAGTCTATTAGCTATAATTTTTGCATAGAGTTTTATGTCGACATTTAAAAGAGATATAGGTCTGTAATTTGATACTAATGAGGTGTCTTTATTGGGCTTCGGGATCATTGAAATGTGGGCTTCAAGAAGGTCCCTATTATGAGGAGGGGAATCCGGGAATGCATTAAAGGATTTTAGAAAATATGGAATGAGAGAATCAGAAAAGGATTTATAATAGCTCACAGAAAGGCCATCTGGTCCAGAGCACTTACCAGATTTTAATTGCTTCAGAGCAGTCATAGTTTCAGTCATATCAAGGGGTTTATTCAAAGCTACTGCCTTTTCTGAACTTATCGGGTCAGGACTGAATTCTTTCAGAAAATCAGCAATCATTTTTTCCTATCGCTATGTCGGTCAGAGAAGGTGTCATTCTGCAAATTATATAATTTAGAGTAGAAGGAGCGAAAGTGGCAAGCAATATCTGAAGAGACACAATTTTTTTTACCAGTGGGATCATTGATAGAGTGAATAGTATTAGTGACATTTTTTGAATGGATAGACCTGGCCAAAAATCTTCCAGATTTATTTCCGGATTCATAAAAAAGCTTTTGTGCGAATGCAAAATTACGTTTAGATTTTTCTTCCAGTATATTGAGCAAATCTTCTCTAGCTTTTACGAGTTCTTGGAACGTATCAAGGGCTAAGGTTTGTTTGTATTTTCAAGAGAACGGATTTTATCAGAAAGCACTTTGATTGCCGATTGTCTGTCCTTATTTCTTTTAGCAGCCATAGATATAAGTTCACCCCTAACTACACACTTATGAGCAGACCAAAGAGTAAGCGGGTGAATTTCATCAGAATCATTTTCTCTAAAATAGTTTTTAATTGTGAAGTTTAGGGATGCAATTTTAATCGGATCGCTCAATAAGGAGTTATCAAGTCTCCAAATGAAAGATTTTGGTGGGGCAGAAGAAAGTTTCAAGGAAAATGAGATAGGGTGATGGTCGGATATGATCATAGGATCTATAGAGACATCAATAAGGTTTGCAAGGTCGTCTTGGGATAAGAAAAAATAGTTGATCCTAGAATAACTATTATGAGGAGAAGAATAAAAGGTATAATCTTAGGTGTTTGGATTAAGAATGCGCCAGGTGTTATGAAGGGATAAATCTTTAAGTAAATTTTTAACGACACGTAAGGCCCTATATGAAAAATTAGTCGTGCCAGAGGAGGTGTCAATCAAGGGATTGATGGCCATATTGAAATAGGCCCCTGGAAGATGTCATCTTACTGACGAAACGGCGTAGGGAGGAGCGGCGTGCTGACGTCATCATTGTTTGCCCGCGACCATCCGGAAGGAACGAGCGGATTACACAAGCCGGCCGGCTTTAAAATTTTAAACACACGCTAATGTACTACTATGGACATGTGAGTGCATAACTTTGTTTTACAATAAATTGTTTTAGTAGCAGTACTACTCTATGTTTGCCCTTCTTGTTTTCACTCCTGGGTTTAACGCATGAGTGCGTTCTGGCTAAGGATCATCCATTTTTTCTATCTGGTGTGGAGGAACCTAGCTGGGGAACGGAGGCTATCTATCAGATACAGTACTACATGCGATTTATATTTTGGTGTTCGGTAAGCAGAATATTTACTTGAGGTGGAGGTGCTTTAACCAGCTGTCTTACACTTGCTGTGGATTTTCTTTCCAACACAACTTGGGTGCTTTTATGAAGACTACAAAACGTCCAATTATATCCTAGCTGATCACAGCTATATGGACTATTATTTACCCTAGTGCACTATTTCACCTTTGTATTTGTTGCACTATTAAGTACTTTTATTTACTGTAGTGTGTACATTGTTTACCTTGTCATGTTGGTATTGACCTGTATACACACACCTTATTAGCAGCACAGCATTTATCCCTTTACATTCTATACTATATCTGACATATTTTTGCTGCAGCAGCCACATCTACAAATTTATTTTGACATCACGTTAATAATAATTTCATTTATAAGACCTGCGCTGTATTCCCCATATATATTGAAATCGCCACCTAATATAAGCATTCCTGAGCAAAAAGAGGAAAGGAGCTGTAAAGTATTTTTAAGAAAAGGTATCTGTAATTTATTAGGGACACAAATGTTGGCCAAGGTGATGGGTTTATTGAATGATGAACCTTTAATAAAAATGTATCTACCATCAACATCTAAGGAAGTATCCTGAACCTGGAGTGGACAGTGTTTAGAGATCAGAACAGAGACACCTTTTGTCTTAGATACAGGGTTGGTTGCGTGAAAACAAGAAGGAAACATTTTGCTATACAAAGAAGGGATATTATTAGATTTAAAATGAGTTTCCTGCAAGAAGACAACGTCAGCTTTAGATTTTTTTCAATAACAAACAATTTAGACCTCTTCTCCGGGATATATAGGGCCAGATTCACAAAAGGGATACGACGGCGTATCTTCTGATACGCCGTCGTATCCCTGTTTCTATCTATGCGACTGATTCATAGAATCAGTTACGCATAGATATCCCTAAGATCCGACAGGTGTAATAGTTTTACACTGTCGGATCTTAGGATGCAGTACCGCGGCCGACGCTGGGGGGAGTTCGCGTCGTAAACCAGCGTCGGGTATGCAAACTAGGATTTTCGCATTCGCTACGTCGCCGCTAGTCTAGTTTTTTTGTCGCAAAGTTAGTCGTCGTTTTAGGTGCCCTAACTTTAGTCAGCAATCATATTGCTGTCTAAAGTATGGCCGTCGTTCCCGCGTCGAAATTTAAAATTTAACGTCATTTGCGTAACACGTCCGGGAATACAGAAGTACGCTACGCGCGTCGCCGTTCAAAAAAAAAACGTCACGGAGCGCAAAGCACGGCGGGAGTTAGGAAACGGAGCATGCGCAGTAGGTGCGGCGCGGGAGCGTGCCTAATTTAAATGCCACACGCCCATTTGAATTGGCCCGCCTTGCGCCGGAGGCCGCGGGCGTAGTTTTCATCGCAGGTGCTTTGTGAATCAGGTACTTGCGATGAAAACTTGCGGCAGTGTAACGTATCTACGATACGTTACGCCGTCGCGATTCTACGTGAATCTGGCCCTAAGTCCTTTAGTATTTAATGAGTAAAATTTAATTCTAGGAAGATGAGAATCATCAAGTGGGCGTGGCATATTTAATAACTTAATGGCCAATAGTCTAGATAGTGATCAACTTATTGTTGGTGTGAATTCAGAAAAAAGGTGGGTGAAAAGGAAAAAAAAAAAAAAAAAACTCCCAAAAGAAACAACCACTGAGTGAGAGAGAGAGCACAACTGACTCTCTCCCACACAAAAAAAATAAAAATTAGGTGGTAGAGTAATATACAGCAGTGTCAGCGAGATACACTCAGGGAGAAAATGCACTCAAACACTGCTATAATTCGGGGGTTGGACGTAACCAAGCCGGAGAAAGGGATGTACAAAAATCAGGAGGGGTCCGCCGCCATGGACTCAGATACAAGTTAATAAAAAAAAGTGGTGTACATTGAAAAGCGGAGTGATAAAAATCGATAAAGGGATACCCAGCAATATAGTGAGCATAAATAAGTAAATAAGAAACTTAAAATGGAGGCAACAATCAGTGTATTGTATAGATGGGATGAAATATCGCCTCATCATATATGTACAAATAACTAGCACAGTAAGAGATCCAGAGAGAGGGCGGTAGAGCTCATAACTTTAAAAAAAAGAATAGAAAATAATAAAACAATTGGATGAAGTATCCAAGGTACCATATGTGATAAACAAATATGATGCAATAAAAGTATGGGGAAGAAAATTAATGTCAAATGGACAGCTCCAAGTTGTGTGAAAAGTGACCAGAGGAATAACAGAGTAGCAAAATTCAACTGCGTACCACAGTATCAAATGAACATGGAGTGTATCAATATTGAAAACTAAACACAAAACATTGTAACAGTAATATGAGCATTACAATCATATGACATTAGATGAATACATCACTAAAGGAGCCATCAGTAGTCACGCCTGAGTTTCCTTGAATTGGGAGAACCAGAGGAGGTGTGGTTAACATGGTGATCTTTGAAAGCTTCACGAGGCCTGTCACCAGATTGAGAGCGTCGTCTGCGATGACGTGTATTTTGGGTCTCCATATCAGAAAGTGAATGTTGGGCCAGATCCACGTAGCCCGGGCGCAACTTAACTTTCCCGATTTAAGTTACACCGCCGCAATTTTTCCAAGTTAGTGCCCGATCCACAAAGCACTTACCTGGAAATTTGCAGCGGTGTAACTTAAATCTGTCCGGCGCAAGGCGGGCCCAATCGAATGGGGCGAGTCCCATTTAAATTAGGCGCGCTCCCGCGCTGGACGCACTGCGCATGCTCCGTCGGGTAAATTACCCGACGTGCATTGCGCTAACTGACGTCGCACCGACGTCATTTGCTTAGACGTTAACGTAAATGGCGTCCAGCACCATTCACGGACGTCTTACGCAAACAACGTTGATGTTTGAATTTCGACGCGGGAACGACGGCCATACTTAACATGGCTTAAGAGAACTAGGGCTCAGCCCTAGTTTTACGCGGCGTAACCCGACGGAAACTACGTTGATTTAGATCGACGGGCCGTTCGGGACGTTCGGGGATCGCCGTAAGTCTTCATTTGCATATTCTACGCCGGCCGCAATGGCCTCGCCACCTAGCGGCCGGCCTAGAATTGCATTCTTAAGATCCGACAGTGTAAGTCAATTACACCTGTCGGATCTTAGGGCTAGCTATGCGTAACTGATTTTATGAATCAGTCGCATAGTTAGAAACAGAGATACGATGGCGTATCAGTAGATACGCCGTCGTATCTCGTTTGTGGATCTGGCCCCCTGATCTTTTTTGTCCGATTTAGTGCGAAATTCGGCATACCATTCTGGTACTGCCACCAATGGGATCCCCATTATGTCGCAGAAAGCTTGTAGATCCTCAGGGACTCTAAGAAGGGCAGTGCGACCATGATTGGTAGCTAGTAATCCAAAGGGAAACTTCCATTTGTAGATTATACCTTTTGTGCGCAGTACATCTAGAAGCGGTTTCAGATCTCTCCTATGCTGAATAAAAAGATTTCAGCATCTCCATGTTTGAGATTACGTCTGAGTCTCGCATTTCTTAAGATGTCTTCCTTCAGCTGGAAGTCATATAAGCAGCATATGACATCCCTAGGTGGGTCAGATGGTTTACCTTTTGGTCGGAGCGCGCGATGGATACGCTCCATTTTAATAGATGTCAGAAACAGTGGCAATAAGATGATCGGCGTCAATCCTTTCTGGCAAGCCACGGACCCTGATGTTACGGCGTCTGTTTCTATTTTCTAAATCTTCTACCTGTCGGTGCAAATTCCGCAGGTGTAGAGTATGTGAATCAACTTTATGGTTGACATGTAAAATAGCAGAGCTCTGCTGCGCAGTTACAATTTCCACCTCCTTCACTCTTAAATTAATGGCGCGTACATCTACGCGCAGTTCTAAGATACACTACGCCGCCGTAACTTTTTTTTTTCGAATCCTCAAAGAATTTGCGCCGTAAGTTACGGTGGCGTAGTGTATCTTTGGCGGCGTAACGGCGCGGAATTCAAATGGATGTGGTGGGGGCGTGTTTTATGTAAATACGTCGTGACCCGACGTAAACATCGTTTTTTTTAACGGCGCATGCGCCGTCCGTGGGGGTATCCCAGTGCGCATGCTCGAAAATAAACTGGAACAAGCCAATGCTTCCGACGGTGATGTCATTCTACGCAAATCCCTATTCGCGAACGACTTACGCAAAGGACGTAAAAAATTCAAAATTCGACGCGGGAACGACGGCCATACTTAACATTGAGTACGCCTCATAATAGCAGGGGTAATTATACGCCGGAAAAAGCCGAACACAAACGACGTAAAAAAATGTGCCGGCCGGATGTACGTTCGTGGATCGCCGTAACTAGCTAATTTGCATACTCGACGCGGAATTCGACGGAAACGCCACCTAGCGGCCGGCGGAAAAATGCATCTACGATCCGACGGCGTACTAAGACGTACGCCTGTCGGATCGATCCAAGATGCAGTCGTATCTTTTTTTGTAGATACAAAACATGCTGCAATTCAAGGATAGGGAATAGGCCATGAAAGCCGACGCACATGACGGGTGAACAACAATCCAACACGAGACACAATTTTAAATATCACTACAATTATTTAATTCAAATATTATTTTAATAATGTCAATTTCCTAACTTTAAATTACTAAGAAAAGAAAAAAATTAGTTATTTTTTCTCTCCCCCCCCCCCTCTAAATTTGCGTGTTCCAGTTTGGGAAACAGGCCAAGAGGGCCGACACATACAATCAGGGTAGACCATTAGTCAACACTAGACACAATTTTAATCACTATTATTATTCAATCACTATGTTAATATTTTAAACTATTTAATTTTTTAAATAAAATATTACAACTTTTTTTTTTCTCTTCTTTTTATATGATCACATAAAAAGAATAGACACAAAGGCCATTAGTGGCCTCCTTGGAAGTGGGATGTTTTTTTTTTCCTCCTCCCCTCTTTTTCCTTTCTCTTTTTTCCCGGGGTATAGAAGGACACAGTTGAGGAACACATGACTTAAGTACTCAAGTAGAAGGAATGAAGCGTGTAGGGACAGAGCAGACACACTCCACTGTAGCTAGGGGTGAAGTGGAAGAGGGGAGGTGAATTATATTTTTTCTACTCTTCAAGTTTTTTTTTCTCTTTCCTCCTTTTTTTTTTTTTTTCTGTTTGTCTTAGGGGGGTAAGAATAACTGATAAGCTTGCGATAGGACAATTTTGTCTAGTTTTTTTTCCTGCAATGTTAGTGTCTATTATGTAAACGATTGAACATAAGAAAGTACAATGTTGTATGGAATGTTGTTAACAATAATTTAAAACAAAATAAAACTTGATTATAAAAAAAAAATTAGAAAACTTCCCATGGGTTGATGGATACCGATGGGTAAGCTGTGATGTTTCCAGTCTGTATTCAAGCATCCCGCACCACTTAGGGCTGCAAGCTGTCTCTGTGTTTCTGAAAGAATCAGGCAAATTTTCCATAGTTTTACAGGAATTTATTTTGCAGTCCCTTGAGTATCTCCTTACACACAATTTCTTCATGTTCGATGGGGGCTACTATCTCCAAAGATGCGGGGCATCTATGGGAGCTAAATTCTCTCCCTCCCTATCCAACCTGTACATGGGTTGGTGGAAGAGGTCCCGCAACTTTGGGCATGATAGGCCCCACCTTTTGGACACCATTTTCTACTGTCGGTACATTGACGACCTGTTATTTGTCACTTCAGATAATATAAACAAAGAGGTACGGCGCTCAATAAATCAGGACAATCATTAAACGGTTGAGAAATAATGGTGTGTTAAACAATGAAAACCAATATATAATTAAGTAATATTGAAAAAAATAAAACGTGACATATGTGAGAAATGAAACATAACAAAAAATGATATAATATAAAATAAAATAAAAGTCCATAAACGTGATCCACATCCAACTGATTGAATGAGAAGAAATTTGATGGTGTGCTGGTGAGTGTTATAGATGAAAATAGAGATCCTCCACCGAAAAACGGACACCCGATTAATGAGAATATAATCTCCTTACCAGATGGATAGACCGAAATTGCACCAGTCTTATGGGGCCCAGGGATGTTTAAAGTCTTACCAAATGGACTTTCTCTGAGTATGGGAGTTGTGGAGAATGTTTCCAAATCATGTATACTTCAGTAGATAATTAGATGAAAAAATACAGGCGTGATAACATGAGAGAGGGACGCAGCGTCTCCTCGAGGCTTCTTTCGCCTGCTTGGCTCCGTCGTTGCGTGTCTCCGTACGGTGCGTGATGACGTCACTTAGCTAGGCCACACCGATGGAGGATCTCTATTTTCATCTATAACACTCACCAGCACACCATCAAATTTCTTCTCATTCAATCAGTTGGATGTGGATCATGTTTATGGACTTTTATTTTATTTTATATTATATAATTTTTTTTCTGTTTCATTTCTCACATATGTCACAGTTTTTTTTTTTCAATATTACTTAATTATATATTGGTTTTCATTGTTTAACACACCATTATTTCTCAATCGTTTAATGGTTGTCCTGATTTATTGAGCGCCGAACTTCTTTGTTTATATTGTTTTATTTACTTTCTTGAGTAATAGTACTGGCAGCTTTTTCTACATTCACGTAGGTTTTTATTTATTTATTTGTTAGCGCAGTGTTCTTTTCCTTCCTCTTGTAGGAAAGAAAATCTTTGTCACCTCAGATAGTTCCGCTAATTTCAATACATGGATACATGGATTTTCTATTTCAATGAAAACAGCTTGAATTTGACATTCAACCTGCAGACTACCACTATCGATTTCTTAGACGTGAAGCTCACTGGAATCGATGGATGTGTTGTCACAGGATTGCATAGGAAAAGCACAGCTGGCAATGTTCTCCTCAGGGCGGACTCAGCACACCCGAGACATACAATCAAAGGCATACCGTTTGGCCAATTTTTAAGGCTCAAACGCCTTTGCAGCACATCAGGTGATTTTTCTAGAGAGGCGGTTGAAATGTCACACAGATTTGAAGATAGGGGTTACCCCATCCAAGTCATAAAAAGTGAATGTTATCCCTAGAGCCTCACTACTACAAAATAAGAACGATGGAGGCATTGTAGGGAAGTGGTCCAATACCTCCTCCAGCAATATACCCGTTTTTTCAACACAGTACAGTTCGGAATTTAATAAAATTATTCAAATCATCACCAAATATCTTCCTGTTCTGTACAACGATGCTGCATACCAGCAAGTATTATCCAAAGGAATTAAGACGGTGTCCCATAGGGCACCCACATTGGGGGGCACACTTTCACCTAGCCTATTCCAAACCAAGGCGACTAACCTTAATTGGTTAGACTAAAGGTACCTTCAAATGTGGAATGAAGGGATGCAAATATTGCACCCACATTAAGACAGGTCAACATGTACATTTGTACACTACTGAGAAAGGTTGAAATTCAGCAGTTTATTAACTGCAACACCAAGTACATAGTATATGTCATCAACTGCAACCAATGCAAGGTTCAATATGTGGGACAAACAATCCCAAGGCTTAAGGACAGACTATACGACCATTTGTATGATATCGATAAAAACCACAATACCAATGTAGCTAATCATTGGAATGTGATACATTCCAAAGATACCTCCAGTCTATCAATCCAAGGGGTGGAAAAGAATCAACACTCCCATCAGAGGAGGTGATAGGTTAAGGCAATTATATAGGCGCAAGGTTTACTGGATATCCCTTTTACATACCAGAATACCGAAAGGGTTAATCTTTGAATGGGATGTATCCCACTATTATGATTAGGATTTATCCCAGTAAACACTGCGCAATACTTTTCCATAAAATTCTCCACATACTGTCTCATCTTTTAACGGGATTATACACCCAAGTTAATTTTTTCGGTAAATAGGCTTCCCACCCACGTATATCATTTAGTTATCAATATTTTCTGGGTTTTGTCAGTTTAGACACAACAACTTAGATATATATGGAAAAATACAATATACTAAAAGTATATCAATCACTGCGCTACCAATAAAAGTATAGAAGTGGCAGCCAACACTACAGAATTAGATCAAATTCTGAAAAAAAACAGCAAAACAAGAAAAAAAAAAAAAAAAAAAAAGTGTAGCGCTACTAATATGTGCAAAATTATGAACAAATAAGACCCTCATGAGTGAAGGACAGGTGATAAAAGTCCACAGAGAAAACAAGGTGCTTAAACTTGATGACAATAAAACATTATAGTGAAATGATTAAAGTCCAATATTAAATACAATAGTAATGTCCCAATAAAAAGTGACTGAGTATTGAGAAGAAGGTGTAGTAGATGATAAACAGTAGGACCACCACCAAAATGAATCGGAGGCTTACCAGATGATGTGAACCTAAATAGGCTTATACATAATAGGTCACAAAGGCTTTAAAGGTAGCGATGTCCTAGCTTCAGGGTGACTTCAGCAAAACAGGAGGATGATTTCCAGTTTTTTTTTTTTTTTTTTTCTCTAACTCACGTCAGACTCTGCTCACATATAGCCGAGAGGCTAGCTCACGGTTCGCCCCGCCCTTAGCGTCTCTCTTGCGGCTTCGCATCATTCGTGGATTTTTTTTTTTTTTTTTCCTTTTCATATGTTTAAGCTTTTTTTTTTTTTTTTTTTTTTTTTTGACATTACGGATTTAACATTTTTAAACTGTTAGGTTAGTCTTTTCCCGCTTAACAAATCTAACTGCATTCCTTGGTAGCATAACATAATTAATCCCCCTTTTTTTTTTTTTTCCCCCTTTTCCTCCCCCCCCCCCTCCTCCCCCCCCCCGGATCTGTGTGCCATGCAATCTTCTTTCTGGTTTCTCAGCTTTCTGCTTCTGTCGTTCCCTGGGCGAACTTTTCTGTGGATTTAAACACTTTCCACTTTTCCCAAACCATCCTGTTTTTGTCCTCTTCTCCTATCTCTCTGCAGGCAAGATACTCCATCTCTTCTATATATTCCACCCTTTCTATCCACTCTCTAATTGATGGCCTCTTTGGGTGTAGCCAATTTTTGGGGATCAGAGCCTTAGCTGCGTTTAACAACACTGGGACCAGGGTTGTTCCATATTGTTTTTTTGTTTTTTCAGTTCCGTGAAACAAACAGGTCAGCGGGCTACATAGAATCGTCTCCCCTGTTATTTCTACAATATATTTCAAGATTTCTTTCCAAAATTCCTGCATTCTCGGGCAGTCCCACCATATATGTAGCGTTGTTCCTTTTTGTTTACAGTTTCTCCAACATAGCTCTGAATTTCTAGGGTGGATCTTATTCATTCTTGATGGGGTCATGTGCCATCGCACCATACATTTATAGTTTGCTTCTATGGTGGTAATGTCCGCGGCATGGTTATATACTGCACCTATCATTTGTGTTTTATCAATTTTTTTACCAATGTCGCTTTCCCATTTTTCTAAAAAGGGCAATGCTTCCTGGGTCTCGAGTTCTGTTAGTATCCCGTATACCTTTGATATACCGTGTATCAGGGGCTTGTCCATGCTGCATATTTTTTCTATTGGGTATAGTATCTTATCTGCCCTAATTGGTTGTGGTAGTGTTCTCACAAAATGTTTTAACTGCATATACTCCCATTCGCTTTGTTCCCCTTCCCCTATTTGTATCTCTTGTCTAAGTTTAATTTTTCCCCGTGTAACAATATCTTTTAATTTTTTCTCCCCTAAGTGCTTTCCAAAACGTGTTCCATTACCTGGTGGAAAAAAATTTGTGCCTGCTAATGGGATTAATGGGGAGTTATACTCCCATTTTTCCCGTCTAAATATTGTGTCCCATATCCTAAATACGTTCCTAGTTATGTTGTGTGTGTTCGTGCTCAATTCCCTCATTTTCGGTGGTATCCATACATTTCTATTTAATAGTGTCCTACTTAATATTTCTTCCATACGTACCCATTTTTTTTGTGTGTGTGCATTTGTCCATTCTACCAGCCTGGCTAAGTTTACAGCAAAATAATATCTTTTTATATCGGGGAGCCCCAACCCCCCTCCTTTTTTTTTCATGCTCAACAATGAGTAGCTTAATCTAGCCTTTTTACCTGCCCATATATATTTCAAAATTACTGTTTTAATTACTTTAAAGAAGCTTTGCGGTATTTTTATTGGGAGCATTTGAAGTTTGTATGTTATCTTCGGTAAAATCATCATTTTAAACGCGTTAATCTTGCCTATCCAGGAGATATGTTTTTTTGCTAGGTTTTTCAGGTCTTGGTTAATGTCGTTAATTAAGGGGACAAAGTTGGCCGAGTAGAGTTTTTCAACTTTAGATGTAATTTTTATACCCAAGTACGTTATAGCTTCTTTTTCCCATGTAAATGGAAACTCTTTCTGTAGTTCTTCTGCTTCTTTTTTTTCTATCCCCAGATTCAAGATTACCGTTTTTATCGGGTTTATTTTAAAATTTGAAAGTTCACCGTATCTTTTTATTTCCTTTATAACATTAGGGAGAGATACTCTAGGTTTGGTCAAATATAAGAGTATGTCATCCGCATACGCCGCCACCTTGTGTTCTTCATCTCCCACTCTCACCCCTCCTATCCCCGGGTTTTCCCGGATTTTTGCTAACAACGGTTCCAAGGCTATTACATATAGGAGAGGTGAGAGCGGGCACCCCTGTCTGGTTCCGTTTTCCATGTTGAACACAGATGACACACTCCCATTGACCTTCACCCTTGCCGTCGGGTGGCTATACAGGTTCTTTACCCATTTCATGAACCTTGGTCCCAGGCCTATATTTTGTAAAGTTTCCATCATAAACCCCCAGTCGACTCTGTCAAATGCTTTTTCGGCATCTAAGGACATGAGTACGACTGGGGGTTTCTTTTTTGGATCTTGTTGTAACAGTAACAGGGTCCTTATACTATTGTCTCTTCCTTCTCTGCCTGCTACAAAGCCCGCCTGATCTGAGTTTATTAATTGCGGCATTAAACTTTTTATCCTGGTTGCTAATATTTTCGCGTATACTTTCAGGTCTGCGTTTAACAGCGCTATTGGACGATAGCTGGAACACAACGTTCCATCTTTTCCCGTTTTAGGGATAATAGAAATATTTGCCAAAAGAGATTCTTTTCTTATTTCTTTTTCCTCTCCTATTTTGTTAAAATAGTTACACATCTCTGGGACCAGGAGTTCTCTAAATGTTTTATAATATTTAATCGGCAAGCCATCGGGGCCTGGACTTTTCCCACACGGGGTTTCCCGGAAGGCTCTATATACCTCTTCTTGAGTTATTGGGGCCTCTAGGGATTCAATGTCGTTTTGAGAAATTTTAGGTAATTTCACTTCTTCTAAGTATTCCCTGATTTTCCTTTTTCTCATCTTTTCTTGCTCTTGTGTTTCCTTGGTTCTTATTGAATATAATGAACTATAAAAAGTCCGAAAGGATTCCGCTATTTCAGACGTCTTATATTTCATAAGGCCGTCTTGATTCTTTATTTTTTCGATGTAGTTTTTTTTTTTTTTTTACCTGGATATTCTGGCTAAATGTTTCCCTGGTTTGTTCCCCCATTTGTACCTCTCCTTTCTAACATTTTTGAATATGTCTCTTGTTTCAACCTTCATCAGATCTCTAAGCTGGGTCCTCTTTACAATAATTTCATGATATATTTCATTTTCTCCTCGCTCTTTATGCATTTGCTCCAGTTCAAATAGCTCAGTTGTTAATTTTTTCATGTTTAATTTCCTTATCTTTTTTTTCCCTGCTCCTATTGAGATTAATTTCCCTCTGATGTATGCCTTATGGGCCTCCCAAACGGTAGCTACCCTTACTTCAGGTGTATTATTAAGGGTGAAATATTGATCCAAATCCATTCTCACTGTGTTGTTTACCTCTATATCCTCTATAAGTTCTTCATTTAAGTTCCATGATCCTTTTCTTTGCTCTATTTCTTTGAATCTAATTTCCGCTATTACAGGAGCGTGATCTGAGATTGTAGATACCCCTATTGAAGTTTTAACTACCTCTTCCAATAACTCATGGTCTACCAATATATAGTCCAGTCTTGAGTATGTTCCGTGCACGGAGGAATAGTAGGTATAGTCTCTTTTATTTGGATATGTAATCCTCCAAGGATCTATTAAACAGTAGCTATGCATTTTTTTTCTTAATATTCTAAGCTGTTTGATATTTCGCCTCTGAGCCCCGGATGTACTATCCAGTTGATAGTCCATTGAGAGATTGAAGTCTCCTGCTAGTATTACATGTCCTAATTTAAAGTCCATTAAGGCATTCAAAATCCCCCTCAGATATTTATGTGGTTGACTGTTTGGGCAGTATATATTTGCTAACGTGTATTTTTTCCCTTGGAGTACTCCTTTTAGGAACAAATAACGACCTTCCGGGTCTACTTTCCTATCTTCTACTGTAAAAGAGATATTCTTCCCTATTCCTATGGCGACCCCTTTTGCTCTCTTCTTTGGGGAGTCCCCATAGTACCAAGTAGGAACTGCCCGAGAATACAATCTAACATTAGAGTCCAGCGTTATGTGTGTCTCTTGCAGGAAAACTATTTCAGCGGAATACCTTTCAACTTCTCTTAGTACCATATGCCTTTTTTCAGGGCAACTGAGACCTCTTACATTGTATGTTAAGAAATTTATGTTTGTCATATTTTTTTTTTTTTTTTTTCCCTCTTTCTTGGGTATATATGTTCTTTCCTGCTGCATGACACACAGATCTGAATCCCTTTCCCCCCCCTCTCTAATCTTCCCCTCTCCCTTCCCGCCCAAACTCCTCCCCCCCTCCCTTCTCCCTCCCCCCCTCCCCTCCATTTGTACCTTGCCCCCTTGTTCTTCGTTTGGGGCTTTCTCCTCCCCTCCCCCTCCCCCCCATTCGATCCCTGACCTTCTGGTCATTTTTAGAGCTTTTTCTATTTGGCGCTCCTGGCGCTCTTTTGCTCCTCAGGCTGAGGTGGAGTTCTATTTTAGCCCGGTCTCCTGTCCCCCTATACTGGGGAACTGGTGAAGAAGCACTCTCTGGGTCTCCCTTCTCCCTGGTCCCACTCCGATAGCTTACTATATTGACCCTCCCCATTTCCCTCCCGCCCACAACCCCCCCCCACCATTCCCCCCCTCCCCGGCCGGTCAACACTAATAATTTTTTGGTATTGGGATGCCTAAACTATGACAAAATTCTGGTGTTTCCTCCAAAAACCTCAGTCTTGCCGAAACACCATTTTTCCTGCCTATTAGGCACGCTGGAAATCCCCAATTATACTGAATATCATGCTCCTGCAGAACACCTAGCAGTGGTTTTAAGCTTCTTCTTCGTTTTAACGTCTCTTGTGACAGATCTTGATAAATTTGAATATTATGTTGATCGTATTCTAACGGCGACTTCCCTCTCAGTTTTCTCCATAGCTGGTTTTTCTCTTCCCAACTTTCAAAACGCACAATAATGTCCCTTGGGTAATCCTGTGCTCTCTCCCTAGGACGTCTTATTCTGTGTGCTCGTTCTATTCTGAGCGGGGAAGTTGTTTCTCTCTCTAATATTGGATTACAGATTTTTTTTATTATTTCTGGGAGGTCCTCAGCTTGTGTCGTTTCTGGAACACCGCGTATTCTTATATTCTTTCTTCTATCTCTGTTCTCTTGATCTTCTAATTTATACGCCTGTTCTCGTTGGTTTATTTTTAATGCTTTTATTTCATCTTCTAGTTTTTTAAGTGAGATTACATTGTAGTCAACTTTTTTCTCCACTTCTTCCACTCTTTCCAATATATGCCCCATATTTTTCTCCATTTTTTCCATTTGCGTTTTGAGTGATCTTTCTAAAGCAGCGAACATTCCTTCCATCTCCCTTTTTGTTGGCAAAAGTGTCATATCCTGCGTTTCTTCCTTATTTCTCTGTTCTAGATCTATTTCTTTGTCTGTTTCCCTATCTTGGTCTGTTCTGCTCTCTAGGAGTGATTCTGAAAGTATTTCTGAGTCCGCCAAGGTATTAGCTGGCCCTTTTTTCTTATCTTTTTTCTTTTCTTTTTCTGCTTGGCCTGCTCTGCCAATCGATGGTTTTTCTATGTGCTGGTTGTCGCCATTTGTCCCGTGGGTCACAAATTTACACATCGGGCCTGGGCTTTGACTTAAACGGGGTACCTTTGGGGTTGCCCCGCCTTTCACTATTTTTCCCCTTGTGGTCATCCTTGCGCCTGAGTTGTAACTACGTCACTTTAGAGCGGTTCCGAGGGAAATCCGTTTGCACTTGTGATAGGTGTGTACTCCCCTCTCCTACCCGTCTCCAGCGCCCGTATATCTCGGGAACCTCCTCCTACGGGTTTTCCTGGCTCTGTAGTCTGATTACCCGCAGTGTGTATAATACTTTTACCGATGCTTTTACCGTTATGTTATGTCTTTTGATGTTTCATTTATCGCAGTTTAAGGTTGTTGTAATATTTCTGTTCTTTGTCTTTAACTTTAAATAAAGGTATTCAGAGCCATAGACATGTATACTGGCCCCCCTCTTCTATCTGACTCCAGTGTCCATCTATCAAATATAGTACAATAAGAGTTCCGTGTGTCTTGTACACATATTGATCCCCATAAGAAGAAAGAAAGTATCAAGAGGGGGCCACAGGAGAAACTATGGGGTTACCGACCTCCTTACAGGAACCCAAAAAAAAACAGTGCTGAACTCATGTCTCTTATGTCACATTATTCCATGCTATCATAACAGTCCCAGCCTTTTATCAGTCTCCTCAGGGAGCAGTGTCCCATTTGTATATTTCTTTTTAATAATTCTTATATTTTTTAATAAGGACGTTTGTACTCACCACTTCGATGGTTGAAGTGCACTCGTAGTGTGTACTCACCAGTCCAATGGTTGATAGGGGAGCTTACCAGCTGTTGTAATAGGTTCCAGGATGTTTCCCTACCTACTATTGTGGCTGTGATGGTGAAGCCAGCTGCAGACTAGGTCCTCTTAGTCTAGGACTGGTGCTCCATTTCGCTGGGCTGCAGGGCTACGGAGCTACAGAGCCTCCTAGCACTGCGTGTCAGTCCCCCCCCCCCGAGCCCCCCTCCCGGAGCCGCGCGGCACGCCTCCACAGCGCGTCCACTCGCACGCTCCAGGGGTCCGGGCAGACCAGGGAGATGCAACACCTGGACGCAGCGCTGCTGCCTATCAGCCAGGAGAATCAGGGGGGACGAGGGAGACGCAGCACCGCCACTAGCCTGTCAGCCGGGAGAGTCAAGGGACCCGGAGAAGCCGCCCACGTGTCAGGTAAGCCGTTCGGGGGAGACCCGTGCAGATCCGCTCCGGCCAGCCGGCCAGGAGCTATGTTCCGGAGAGAGAGGGAGGAGGGAGGGGGGCACCCGCGCCCTAGTGGAGGGAGCGGGGGGTCCGGCTCTCACTCAATTCAGCGTGGATTCGGAGCATGGCTGGAGAGCGGGCATCCCATCTAGCTGCTCCTCCACACTGACCGCGCCATCTCTAGACTCCTCCCTCCCATGGATGATTTCCAGTTGATGCAGTGTGAGATCAAACCATAGGAGCACAGGCCAGTGCTGGACAATTGATCAGTAGAAATGAGCTGATAGGCTCACAAAATAGAATATCCAGAGGTTCAAAGCATATGAGTATTATTGAATATTATATACACGGAAGTCTCTTTAATATATACATACAAGGGAGACAACTATATATGTATACAGACACTCACATCGTTATACTTGTGCAATCACTTGCACACTTATAGGGAATTGCTATTTCTTCATCACTATCTATTACAATACATTTACTTTTATTACATTTACACTTACATTCCAATATGTCATAAATTTATTCATTACAATAATATTGATGTTACAACATCAATGTTATTTAATCGTTTTTCTACACGATCCATAAAACCTTTTTTACGTAAAAAGTTTCACTCACATATCTTACTTTCACTTCTATTACATTATATTACAATTATTTCTATTTTTATGCACTCTAGGTGGTAACTAGCCATTTATATACACATCACTTAATAACTTCTATATTAGTTCCTAAAAACAAACTACATTCACAGCAGTTTTTCACTGCTCGTCATTTTCATTTTCATATGTCACAATCTAATCACTAAACTAGATTACAAAGGTTTTACCTTTCTCTATTAGTCAACAGGTGTGTCTACACCGTTGTTAAAACAGATAACAGATTTTATCACTACACATACACATACCTTTATCTAATTTAATGTGTTTTGATACGGTATCATAATAATATTAATTCACAGATGGATTCATGCATATTTCGTTTTTTATTTTAAACTGAGTTATATTCACACATTTATATGGATCCCTTATAAAATGTATTTATTTTATATATATTTTACAATGACCCAGAGGTTCCATGGTTAAATCTCTGAAACCTTTTGAGATCAATCCACATACACAGATGATTGTCGTCAGGGATCGAGACCTGGTCATCTCATTTGTTAATTGGTTTTGACCTTTTAGGGACCAGCATTGATCACATGTCTTTGAAAGATTATTATATATTTGAAGTGATGTTTTATATTTGTTAGCTATGACTAAGCACTAGTTAATAGTGCGAAACGCGTCAACTGTTCATCCCTGTATTTTGTGCTGTGATTTGTAGTTAATTTTTCCTTTTAAAATAAAGACAACCATCAAGGTTTTTTGGAGTGCGGCTGTCCATATTTTCTTATTCTATTTGTTGCCTTGTGCATTGCCAGCACCCTTGATTTTCTGAGAGGACACTGATAATCCTAAAACAATCCACCTGGAGCGCTAACTTTCTCTCTCTAATTGTTCTGGACTTTTACTTTGCTGTTTATCGGCTCGGTGGTGTGTTTTTGATCCTTCTCTTCATCCAAGTTTTTGTCAAGATCAACATCTACTTTTACTCAGGAAACCAGTCATTGAATGGATATTACTATGCCTACATTATCAACAGAAGAGACGGGATACAGCAGGACCCTCAAGAAACCATCGGAAAACCCGTTTAGATTGGGTTCACAAACACACACGTCATCGGTGATGAGAATGATATCTCGCTCCTTAAGATGTTTAGAAAATTAGAACATCTCATGACAAAGGAGATAAGATCTTACTGGGATACTCATTTTTTGTCTGAATATATAACTTTAACCCATATACCCCGAGGATTATGGATTAAAACATTTCCTACCTCAGAATTGTTCAACAGTAATTTAAAAAAGGAATGGACGGACACTCTCAGTACTTGTTCGTTTAAGCTAGGGTTGTCCCGATACCACTTTTTTGAGACCGAGTACAAGTACCGATACTTTTTTTCAAGTACTCGCCGATACCGAATACCGATACTTTTTTTAATGTCATGTGACAGTGGCAGTAATTTTTTTTTTTTTTACAATTTTTTTTTACTATTTTTTTTTTTACAGTGATTTTTATTTATTTATTTTTTTAGGGGGGCGTGGGGGGTGAATTGTCAGTGTGTTTTTTTTTTTATTTATTTTTTTACATTTTATTTATTTTTTTATATTTATTGCAATTTTTAATTTTAATTTTAATCAGCCCTGTGGCATCTCCCCTTTAAGACAGAGAAAGGGACTAGGGAAACATATTCCCCAGTCCCTTTCTCAGCAGCTTCAGCTGAAATGAATGGAGGGAAGCTCCTCCATTCATAAACTGAAGCATCGTAAACACAGGAGGTTACGATGCTCAGTTATATGAATGGACAGAGTCGGTAATCACCGACTCTGTTCATTCAGAAAAGGTAGGAGCCGGGCTTAGCAGCTCCTACCTCCGCTCTCCCCCCTGACAGATTGAGGGGGGAGAGCAGCACGGACGGGGACGGGATGGATGGAGAGAGACTACAGGGACGGACTTAGAGAGAACGGGACGGACGGACGGGGAGGAAAGAGCACTGCATGGAGGGGGGGGGGAAGAGATAACGGGACGGACGGGGGAAGGGGAGGTAAGAGCACTGCATGGACGGGGAGAGAGAACGGGACGGACGGACGGGGGAAGGGGATGAAAGAGCACTGCTTGGACGGGGAGAGAGAACGGGACGGACGGACGGGGGAAGGGGAGGAAAGAGCACTGCATGGACGGGGGGGGGAGAGAGAACGGGACGGACGGACGGGGGAAGGGGAGGAGAGAACGGCACGGATGGACGGGGGAAGGCGAGGAGGAGAGAGAACGACACGGACGGACGGGGGGGAGGTGAGAGAGCAGCACGGACAGGGGAAGACAACACTGACCATGGGGGAGAGAAGATTTGCAACTCCCCTGCCTGCCCGCTCAAGTATCGGCTGAGGCATCGGGAGCATTTCCCCGAGTACAAGTACTCGGGGAAATGCTTGGTATCGGTCCCGATACCGATACTAGTATCGGTATCGGGACATCCCTAGTTTAAGCTCATGGAGATATTGATTTCATCAAACCAGAAACAGATGGAAAAGTTACAGACAGAAATGCCTATTATACAAAAAGATCTGGCTTTGCTACAAACTCATCCTGACTTTTTGGAACTAGACGGAAAATTAAACAGGAAATTAGACAAATTTGAAAAATTTGTCATAGATACCAAAAAAGGAAAAATGACCCGGGACTGCATCGATTATGAGAGCGATAACGCATATGTATGGAAGAAACAAAAATACCAACCAAATCGATCGCGTAAGAACAGTGGCAAATAGGTCAGTTTTTCTGATCAGGAGAATGAGATTGCCAACGACACCTTGGCCACCACAGGGTCCGAATCGTCACCTGATCGTACCACAATCTCGTCAGGATCACTCTCCAATGAAGGAGCTTGGTCCAATGCACACCCTCGTGGATCCGACAAAAAAAGAAAAAAGAGAAAGGCAACCACCAAAAGACAAGAAGAGGGGGGAAAAGACACAAAAATAAAACATACCCCCTACACACTACGGGGAAGAACGAAGCGATAAAACCTAATGTCTTGAACATTTCCAGGAGACCTCTCAGCATTGAGGAAAACATTTTATTATCTAAAGGGCTCAATTTTTGCCCCACTAAACATTTTGACCTTTTTAAAACCATATTAGACTTAAATAAGTTTTCCCGTGGACTGACACTCAAGAAACATTTTTTGACTTCCACTATTGAGATGGAAGATGTCTCTATGGATGGTTCGAGGACGGATGAGTGTGTCTCTATTTTGTTTAAATAGGTGTCATGGATATGCAATAAAGTCTGGCAGCTTACCTGTCTCATGTGTTCAATTAGAGGCCTGACCCTCTTTCTGGCTGTCTTTTATCACCTTCCTCCCTGTATGGCCCCACCCAGGCCATCCCAGGAAGTCTATATTAACTGTTGCACTACAGGTCTGCAGGGCTGTTCAACCTTTGTTTGTAGCTTGTTCCTGTCTGCAGTGTGTTACGTTTACCTTCCTGTGTATCGACCTTGGCTCGCCTGTGACTTCTCCTGTTTGCCTGTTTCCCTGACCCTTGCCTGTTCCTTGTTTACCCTTGTCTGCCAGTTGCCCCGATCTCGGCTTACCCATCACTATCGCTTGTCCTGGTTGCTGCTTCTCTTCTCTCCCTGTGGAGCGTAACCTTGGGGACCCCAGGGGTCGCGACCTGGATCCAGCTGCGGCGAAGGCCATCCTCACCACCAGAGGCTCTGGTGAACACAAAGCTGGTTCTTAGACTCCGCGCCCTGGGGAATCTTGGGCTCACGCTTCCTCTCTGATTGCAGCAGTCGGCCATAGGGTTCACTACCCTGTGGTGCATCCCTGACCCCAACGGGGTGCACTTGTCACCTGGCCACAGGTGACCTGATAGTAGGTTTGTGCATTACAAGACCTTACAGATTTGGCTTTAGAGTCTGATCCATGCCCCGTTGATCCCATTGATTCTAGAGATACCATCTATTTTAAGTTAAGATCTGATTTTTACCCCATAGGATCTAGGGGCAGGGATCTAGATCTAGATCTAGAAGTTAGTGGAGAGAGACCTCACACACCTGGCCCGTAATTGTCATGGAGGTAGTTCTCCCAGTAACCTATCTTTTGTGGAAAAATGTGCATTAAAAACACTGGCAGCAGATAATAGTATCACTATTAGGAATGCGGACAAAGGGGGTACAGTTGTGGTCTTGGATTCTATAGTATATAAAGACGAGGCACTTTGTCAATTATCAGATGTTAATACATACCAAACACTTAGATCAAATTCCACTGTCTAAAGAACTTACCACACTTCTAGATAGAGCCGTACAGGCAGGGATTTTTTCTAATGAAGAAAGGAATTTATTCATACTCACAAATCCCATAATGCCAGTTTTCCATCATTTACCCAAAATCCACAAAGGACTACACCCGCTTGTTGGCAGACCGATAGTGGTTGGTATCGGGTCTCTCAACGAGTGATTAGGTGAATGGGTAAAACGGTCAATTGCAGCCATTGGTGGTCGAACTCCCTGGATTTTTGAGAGATACCAAACAGCTGTTAACTAAATTTGAAAACTTCCCATGGGTTGATGGACACCGATGGGTAAGCTGTGATGTTTCCAGTCTGTATTCAAGCATCCCGCACCACTTAGGGCTGCAAGCTATCTCTGTGTTTCTGAAAGAATCAGGCACATTTTCCCTAGTTTTACAGGAATTTATTTTGCAGTCCCTTGAGTATCTCCTTACCCACAATTTCTTCATGTTCGATGGGGGCTACTATCTTCAAAGATGCGGGGCATCTATAGGAGCTGAATTCTCTCCCTCCCTAGCCAACCTGTACATGGGTTGGTGGGAGAGGTCCCGCATCTTTGGACATGATAGACCCCACCGTTTGGACACCATTTTCTACTGTTGGTACATTGACGACTTGTTATTTGTCACCTCAGATAGTTCCGCTAATTTGGATACATATATTTCCTATTTAAATGACAACAGCTTGAATTTGACATTCACGGGCAACCTGCAGACTACCATCATCGATTTCTTAAACGTGAAGCTCACTGGAATCGATGGATGTGTTGCCACAGGATTGCATAGGAAAAGCACAGCTGGCAATGTTCTCCTCAGGGCTGACTCAGCACACTCGGGACATACAATCAAAGGCATATCGTTTGGCCAATTTTTAAGGCTCAAACGCCTTTGCAGCACACCAGGTGATTTTTCTAGAGAGGCGGTTGAAATGTTACACAGATTTGAAGATAGGGGTTACCCCATCCAAGCCATAAAAAAGGCCCTAACACAAGTGAATGCTATCCCTAGAGCCTCACTACTATAAAATAAGAACGATGGAGGCGTTGTAGGGAAGTGGTCCAATACCTCCTCCAGCAATATACCCGTTTTTTCAACACAGTACAGTTCGGGATTTAATAAAATTAGACAAATCATCACCAAATGTCTTCCTGTTCTGTACAACGATGCTCCATACCAGGAAGTATTATCCAAAGGATTTAGGACGGTGTCCCGTAGGGCACCCACATTGGGGGGCACACTTTCACCTAGCCTATTCCAAACCAAGACACCGAACCTTAATTGGTTAGACTTCAAAGGTACCTTCAAATGTGGAATGAAGAGACGCAAATATTGCACCCACAAACATATACATTCGTACACTATTGATAAAAGTGTGGAAATTCAGCATGTTATTAACTGCAACACCAAGTATTTCTATTTTTATGCACTCTAGGTGGTAACTATCCATTTATATACACATCACTTAATAACTTCTATATAAGTTCCTAAAAACGAACTACATTCACAGCAGTTTTTCACTGCTCTTTATTTTAATTTTCATATGTCACAATCTAATCACTAAACTAGATTACAAAGGTTTTACCTTTTTCTATTAGTCAACAGGTGTGTCTACACCGTTGTTAAAACAGATAACAGATTTTATCACTACACATACACATACCTTTATCTAATTTATTGTGTTTTGACACGGTATCATAATAATATGAATTCACAGATGGATTCATGCATATTTCGTTTTTTATTTTAAACTGAGTTATATTCACGCATTTATATGGATCCCTTATAAAATGTATTTATTTTATATATATTTTACAATGACCCAGAGGTTCCGTGGTTAAATCTCTGAAACCTTTTGAGATCAATCCACATACACAGATGATTGTCGTCAGGGATCAAGACCTGGTCATCTCATTTGTTAATTGGTTTTGAGCTATTAGGGGCCAGCATTGATCACATGTCTTTGAAAGTTTATTATATATTTGAAGTGATGTTTTATATTTGTTAGCTATGACTAAGCACTAGTTAATAGTGCGAAACGCGTCAACTGTTCATCCCTGTATTTTGTGCTGTGATTTGTAGTGCATTTTTCCTTTTTAAATAAAGACAACCATCAAGTTTTTTTGGAGTGCGGCTGTCCATATTTTCTTTTTCTATTTGTTGCCTTGTGCATTGCCAGCACCCTTGATTTCCTGAGAGGACACTGATCATCCTAACACAATCCACCTGGAGCGGTAACTTTCTCTCTCATCACCAAATAAGAAGACAACATTGTCTACCCACAATCAGAGCACCCCCCCCCCCCCTCCAAAGACATAATTTGGTAACTACAAAATGCAGGTGTATGCCCACTAACACACAGCTCCTTTCTCTATCTGCAACGTAGAGAGCGTTCTGACTCTCCTGTAGTCCAAGGGAGGGGGGCGAGCACGACACTCCACACCAGGGAGAAAGCCTTGCATTACTGTGTGGAGTTACAGACAGAAGAACAGGAAGTGAGGATTTCTCAGAAGAAATAAGGACATTTAAAAGCAAAATCGAAGGATGAGGTAAGTGAAGGAGGACTGCACTAAGGTAAAGGAAGCTATTTAGAAAAAAAAATTGCACCTTTACAACCCCTTTAACTCCCATTTAATGAAGTGTTTCTGAACTTGAATAGTGATAGCTAACCTCCACTGAATGTAAAGCATCAAAACTGTTCCCAGTATGTTGTCTGCCTTTAGCATTGTCAGGAGATGATAGCCATGAAGAAGAGGGCGGCTTTAATCCCCTGAAATGCACTGGCTTTATTTGATGCTCTTAACCATTATGTTTTAAGAAATCCAAGTGTTGCTCCGTACACATCCAAAATTCACTGTCTGGTGAGTGCTCCGTTTGCTGCTATCAGAAAGGTAGCAGCCTAGGACCAGAACAAGGCCCATTCATCTATCGTCACTGAATAACTATGGATCTGCCCACTGCCATGCACTGTCAACCAACAGCAAGTTGGACCTAATGGAGAACTAGTCTCTCAGTTCTCTATTGGGCTTCTCCCACCCCTACTACAAAACTCCTTTGGCCACGCATCTGTCAGTGTAAAGGGAATAGTGGCTGGAGAGTGAAAACATCTCTTTAAAAATGTATAAACTGAAGAGCTGGACCCAAAGACATATACAAATATTTTATAGTCAGGGAAGGACAGGGATCATGAGACAAAAGTACACAGCAGCTAGATTAACAGTCCCGGCAGGCATGGATGGCTCTCATACTGGGAGGGAATCAGGCTGAAGATACACAGAACCTGCTGGAGGAAGCTGATACAACACAACACTGGATAGTGTCGGAGTAAGGAACCTTAGTGTAATCCCAATGGGAAACCCACACTATACAAATATAGCAATGTCTGCTGATGACTCCTGTGCACCCAATCCTGCTCCAGGAACATCACTTCAGAAGTCAAACTCCTAAGTTCTGTGACTGTTGGCTGTGTACTGAGTCTATTCTATGTATGGTCATTAGAGGGCAGTAACACATTTCAAGGGTTTCCTCTTCATCAAGCCTTGAAACATGTCGCTGCCCCCTAGTGGCAATACAGGGAATAGGCTCAGAACACAGCTGTCAGTCACAGAGTTTGGCCACAACCTCCTGTCTACACGTTCTGTTTAAACTACTTAATTGTAAGTATATTTTTATATATATTTTAATCCAATAAAACTGTTTTACACTATGGAGATTCTTCTATAATTTCATGGCATGGAATAATGAGTCGGAAATAACATAAGACATGGAGGATTTTTTTTTACTATTGAACTAAAAGCAGAGGAGAGCACAGCACAGTGGATTCAGCACTTTATCAAATAGCAAGTTATACTGTATGCATCGGCACTTGGAAGACTGCACTTTTATCATCACCTAAATTTAGTTCCTGAAAGACCTAACATACTTTTGGACTTAATTAATGTGTATGGATGATATATAAAGAGGCAGCGCTGTGTATTCTTTGCAGTTGTCACATGAGATCTTTGGGCCAGATTCTCATAGAATCGGCGTTTGCGTAGTGTAAGCCATTTACACTACGCCGCCGCAAATTACTGGAGCAAGTGCCGTATTCTCCAAGCACTTGCTCCGTAATTTGCGGCGGCGTAGTGTAAATGGCCCGACGTAAGGCCGCGTAATTCAAAGGGGGCGGCTTGTATTTAAATTAAGCGCGCCACAGCGACGCTCGAACTGCGCATGCGCCGGGCATAAAAATAGCCCAGTGCGCATGCTCCAGCTCACGACGGAAAACGTCAATGACGCCGACGTGAGCGTCATTGATGTAAACTCGTATTCGCGAACGACTTACGAAAACGACGTAAACGACGAAAAAAGACAACGCTGACCCGACGCCATACTTAACATGCATACGACAGACCTTCGTAAACTTGCCCTTCATATAGCAGGGGCAAGTTTACGCTTACTAGAAACGTCGTAAATTCACTGCGTCGTCCGCGCGTACGTTCGGGAATCGGCGTAAATAGCTAATTTGCATAGGCGACGGGAAAAACGACGAGGCGACACCTAGCGGCGGGAAAAAAAAATTGCATTTAAGATCTGACAGCGTAAGAGCCTTACGCCTGTCAGATCTAAGGGATATCTATGCGTAACTGATTCTAAGAATCAGTTGCATAGATACGCCGGGCCAGATTAGGACTTACGACGGCGCAAATGGCGTTGCGCTGTCGTAAGCCTTTTAAGAATCTGGCCCTATAAGTATCTTATCACAGCAGCAGCTCTAAATACGTTGTATGTAATTTTTGCACTGGCGCTTTGAAGATTGCACTTAGTTACAGATATATATTTCTTTTTTTTAAGGATTTTAAACTGTAGATTTAAAGTACTAATATGTATGGGAAAAAAAATCTAAAGAAGCAGCGCTGTATATTTTTCACAGTTATATACCATCGTTTGTAGACGCTTTCACACAAACCAATAAATATACTCTTATTGGGATTGATCTTACCAAAGACATGTAGCAGAATACTACATGTATGAACATGTATGTTGCTTGCCGAACAGCAGCCGTCATTATACTGAGGCAGGTCGGCACATTCCCACGAGCCGTCGCAGCTGTATGTCGGCCCTTTAAAGCGGTGATAGCAGGTGCTCGCATGCCCGCTGCACTGTGGGGGACTCGATGCACGTGGCCAGCGGTCGCGAATGACATGAATGAGCGAGTTTGGGGTGGAGGAACTTACCTGGCCTGCACAGAGTCCTGACCTCAGCCCAATAGAAAACCTTTGGGATTAATTAGAGTGGAGATTGCAAGCCAGGCCTTCTCATCCACATCAGTGTCTGATCTCACAAATTCGGTTCTGGACAAATGGTTAAGCATTTCTATAGGCACGCTAAACCTAGTGGACAGCATTCCCAGAACAGTTGAAGCTGTTATAGGGTGGGCCAACTCAATATTGAACCCTACGGACTAAGACTGGGGGTGAACCTCCGCCCCAGTCTCAAGTCTTTTGCAGACTCTAACAGGTTTTCTTCTAAGATTGCCCTGTATTTGGCTCCATCCATCTTCCCATCAACTCTGACCAGCTTCCCTGTCCCTGCTGTAAAAAAACATCCCCACAACATGATGCTGCCACCACCATGATTTACGGTTGGGATTGTATGTTCAGGGTGATGTGCAGTGTTAGTTTTCCACCACACATAGCATTTTGCTTTTAGGCAAAAAAGTAAAATTCTGGTCTTATCTGACCAGGGCACCTTCTTCCACATGTTTGCTGTGTCCCCCACATGGCTTCTCGCAAACTGCAAATGGGACTTCTTATGGATTTCTTTCAGCAGTGACTTTCTTCTTGCCACTCTTCCATTAAGGCAAGATTTGTGGAGTGTACGACTAATAGTTGTCCTGTGGACAGATTTTCCCACCTGGGCTGTGGATCTCTACTGCAGCTCCTCCAGAGTTACCATGGGCCTCTTGGCTGATTCTCTGATTTTCTCCTTGCCCGGCCTGCCAGTTTAGGTGGATGGCCATGTCTTGGTAGGTTTGCATTTGTGCCATACTCTTTCCATTTTCGCATGATTGATTGAACAGTGCTCCATGAGATGTTCAAAGCTTGGGATGATTTTTATAACCTAACCCTGATTTAAACTTCTCAACAACTTTATCCTTGACCTGTCTGGTGGGTTCCTTGGCCTTCATGGTGGTGTTTGTTCACTAAGGTTCTCTAACAAACCTTGGATGGCTTCACAGAACAGCTGTATTTATACTGAGATTAAATTACACATAAGTGGACTCTTTACTATTGTGTGTGGATCTAGCTGGCATGGGTATGTGGCTAGATTCCGTGCATGCATCACGGACCCCAATAAGATGGCCGCAGTTTCACTTCCGGCCTCCCCCAAAATGGCCACGAACAGACTTCTGGTGTCTGTTTTTCGCTGGCGGGGCATTGTATTTTTGTTTTTTATCTATGACACACATATTGTAGTGGCCCCGATGGCCCCCCGGGGCATATCAATATATTTAAACTTTTATGTAGTACCCTTTTTGGGGATCGCAGGATTATGGAATTCTAGGAAACCTATGGCGATTGCCCCACTTCCGGTTTGCTGGGAAGATGGCTGCTGCCCCACTTCCGGTGCTCATTAGCTGACTCAGTACTGCTAATGAGTGGAACCCCACTATTTAAACTCACTCCACATACCTCTTATCACTCCTGAAGAAGTCACCTGTGAGTGACGAATGCGCGCAAGAGTCCTGTTCAAAGAGGTACCGGATGTGATGTCAGCGAGTTCGCCACTCGTTTTTTATATGCCGAATTTTAAAAGTACCTTTGTGAGTACCTAGTGTATAAGCTGTTTTTACTATTAAATTGCTCCTACGTTATCACGCTATTGGTGCTCTCCTTTATCTTTCCGTGTGAGGACCATTGCCACCTCCAACGGCCTGAAATTTCGTTGCTGCACTTATCCAGCTAGAGTTGTTTTATGCTGTTACCTTACAGCAGTAATGTAAGGGGACATCTGCACTACCTTTAAGGAAATTGGAACCCTTCCCCGGCAAGCACTATATGTTTGGACACTTGGCACCAGCACAAGCACTTTATTACATGCGTTCCAGTATCTTTCAGCCTGCTGCTCCTGCATGAACACTTATGCTGTTTTCACTGTTTATATGCTTGCTATCACCTATGTATAATATGGTTTTGTAGCCTTGTGGCTTTAGCAACGTTAGCTGTCTTATTCACCTAGCACTCATTGTATTCACCTTGGATTTGTTATTATGCATCACTGAAGTCGTGTATTGTTACATTGTTTTAGATGCAATTATTTTTGATCTAGCACTGTAATTATGAGATTTACATTATTATTCCCTATCCCTACAGCGCAACACTATTTTTTATTTATATATTTTGGGTTTTTGACACTTGCAGTGCCGCAGCAGTTTAACCTTCTTTCCCTCTGTTTGTTCACTGTCCTTCCCCACTCCCCCATCCCCTCCTCCCTACCCTTTAGCTTCCCCTCTACAAGTCCTTTGGTAGCGCGGTAATACCCCTTCTCACATATCTCGAGTTATATATAGAGGATTAATTTAGAAATCCAATCATTGAAAGAAGAAGAGAGTTGAAACACTGACTAGGTGGCTCAGTTTTTTTTAACTTGTTCTAATCTGCCACTTTCCTCAGACAGGTCCCTGATAGAGTCCAATTCTGTCACCAGATCTGCCAGGGTAAAGTATAGTAACCGATTTACAATGGCTAGGAATTACTTCTCTGGCTGCTGATAAGGACATCTTTGGCTGATTTGATGGAGCCAGGAATCATGAAAAATAATGCAATCTTTGACAAGTTTGGGAGTTGTGTAGCCATGATCTTACAGTACTGTATATGACAAAAATGTTTCCCCAAAATAATCAGAGGGCATTCCCACCATAAATGTGTCATGTTCCATCTTGAGTTGTGACATTTCCAGCAAGCATTAGCGAGAGTAAGGCCTTGTACTCACGGCAGGACATGTCCGATGAAAACGGTCTGCAGACCGTTTCCATCGGACATGTCTGGCCGGGGACTGCCCGGGGACTTCTGTTCGATGGCTATACACACCATCGAACAGAAGTCCGCGCGTAAACAATACGCGGGGCGTGTCCGCGGTGTTGCCGCGTCGATGACGCGGTGTCGCCGCGACAATGACGCGGCGACGTGGGCGGCCTGCCTTTAAAATGCTTCCACGCATGCGTCAAAGTCATTCGACGCATGCGAGGGATGGCGGGCGGCAGGACATGTACGGTAGGTCTGTACAGACGACCGTACATGTCCGGCCGGACAGGTTTCCAGCGGACTGTTTTAAAGCAAGTCCAGGAAACAGTTGTCCGCTGGAAACCTGTCCGATCCGCCCGAAAATGGTCCGCTCGGGCCAACACACGGCCAAACATGTCTGCTGAAACTGGTCTGCGGACCAGTTTCAGCAGACATGTTTGGTCGTGAGTACGGGGCCTTAGATGGATACGATTAAGAAATTCAGGGCATGTGTATCATTTGGTTATCCATTTGAATTGCTTCTCCTGAAATTTATTGGCCACTGATGATTTATAGACGTGCATTCGTTTTCGTCCGAATGCATTTTTGTCTGAATTTCGGGTATTTTCCTTATCGTTTTAACAGACGAAAACGAACGTGCAGAATCCAAAATCCAAAAGATCCGACATAAAAAAATGCTTTATTTTCGTTTTCGTTGCTACAACAGTTCGATATACAGTACAGACCAAAAGTTTGGACACACCTTCTCATTCAAAGAGTTTTCTTTATTTTCATGACCATGAAAATTGTAGATTCACACTGAAGGCATCAAAACTATGAATTAACACATGAAACACACAAAAGGAAAACATGTAATTTAAAATTGCTTGTGGCTGTAATGTATTGCCAGCTCCTGGCAATATAGATGAAAAATCAAGGAAAAAAACGGCATAGGGTCCCCCCCAAAACCCATACCAGACCCTTATCCGAGCAAGCAGCGTGGAGGCCAGGAAGGGGGGCCACCCCCCTCCTGAACCATACCAGGCCACATGCCCTCAACTTGGGGAGGGTGTTGATCTCGCCCCCCCATGTGAATGAGTATGGGGTACATCGTACCCCTACCCATGCACCCAAAAAAGTAGAGTAATGTGAAAAAAGACAATAGCCAGTTTTTGACAATTTCTTTATTAAAATTGTCTTCATCCCCGCTTCTTCCTCCGGTCTTCTCCTTCCCAGCATTCTTCCTACAGCTTCTCCTTCCCCGCTTCTTTCTCCGTCTTCTCCATCTTCCTCCGATCTCCCTCCAGTCTTCTCCTTCCCTGCTTCTTCTTCTGGACTTCTTCATCTCCCTCCGATCTTCCTCCAGGTTCTTCCCCTGCTTAGTCCTCCGGTCTTCTTCTTCTTCCGTCGCCACTACCGCCGCCGCTCCCGCTGAAGATTTAAAAAACAAACCTCCTCCAATGACGCGATGGGGTGGATGATGTTTTTCAGAGACCCGGCCCCTTGTGACTTCCCCGCCCAACCATTATTGGTCTGTAATGTCACAAGGGGGCAGTGGGTCTCAGGATGATGCCTTATGGTGGCCACGCCCCATAGTTATAAATGACATGACATGACATGGAAGCAGATAGATTGGTGTGCTGAGCTTTTTAATAAGGGACTTGTCAAAAACTGGCTATTGTCCTTTGTCAGACTACACTACTTTATTTGGTGAATGGGTAGGGGAGGGGGCTGGAAACTGGGGGTGTCCTTAATAAAAGGGGATTCCAGATTCCAATAAGCCCCGCGCCTGCAGACCCTGACAACCAATGCCAATGGCTAGGGTTGTTAGAACAAGGCTCTTGTTCCCATGGGGACAAGGTGCTTTGGGCCTAGTATGGTTGTGCAGGTGGCCTGGTATGGTTCAGGAGGGGGCGCTCGCACGTCCCCCCTTTTCTTGACCTCTAGCCTGGATGCTCAGATAAGGGTCTGTTTTGGATTATGGGGGGACCCCACTTCAATTTAAGAAAAATATATATTTTTTTCCTGATTTTTGAATAGCCAGATTTTTGGAATTCCACACCATAATATTATTGAATAATTACATACCATTGCATGCATTTGAAGGGTTAAATTAATGGAAAGTGCATTGGCTAATTATGGTGCTGAGTACAATGCAAGTTTTCAGGAGGCGATACCATCAGTGGGATTTGAACCCATGGCTTGAACCTTTGAAGGTAGAAGGGCATACAAATATGGTACGGAGCTGAGAACAATCATACCTAGAAAATAAAATTTATTTTCATTCTATAAAATAATGTTTTGCATTTGAGGCATTATTTTATGGTACCAACCATGCTCATGTGGCATTGGTTGTTGGGCATTTGCATTGTGAGCATATGCTGACAGACTATCATGCTCCTGAAGAAGCGTTATGATACGCAAAACATGTCAATTTTTCTGCATACCGGACCCATGTTTAAGGCTATTCACTCCATATTTATATTGTTCAACCATTATTGTTTGTTGGTTGTGTATTTCTCTTATTTGAGTGTACTAATGTTACTGTCGTTTCTGCAAGTGATATTAGAGCATTATTCTGGGCCGTGTACTGATAATTACTACACAAAATATTTTTGATTGTATCATTGTATTTTTACAGATTTCTACAATAAAACCCCTAGATTTTTATATGAATTACCCATGTGCCGTTTTTAAGTCCAATTTCTTAGCGTCATTAGTGTTCATTTTCAAGTATCGGGACATTGGCACATTTATACCGGTGCATCCACAGTGTTACCCTGTGAGGATGCACATTTGAGCAATTCCTTTTAAAATGGTAAATATTCCAACCTGCACAGCCTATAGTAGAGTAATTCATCACATTCCCGTGTCAACATGAGGCACGTGGCATGACACTGCACAAGTTAATGCATAACCTCTGTCTGTAGTGTGAGACTTTGAAGTGGTGATTTAATGGAGTGAATAGAGCTTTTGTGCTTAAAATAGATTTTACCACAACTGTACTGATGGTGAGGCACTGCAGCAAATGAGCTACTTTCATGCACCAAGGAACTGCCTGTATTTCCCCATGACCTCCAGAGACAGGGAGGGCTGACATTTTACCTCAAGGTGCAGGCTGATAGGCATGGGTGGGTAGTGTACAAGGCAGAAAAGATGGGTGCCAGTTACTTTTATGATTAAAGGAGTTAATTACTCATAACAGCAAACAGGGAGAGAGGGGTAGGGCACAGGACACAGGTCAAATAAAGCAGCAGACTAGCAGACCGACAGACTCCTTAGATTAGGGTGACCAGACTTCCCTGATTTCCGGGGACAGTCCATAGACTGAGGACACTGTCCTCGGACCAAGACTGTCCCCGGTTTTGTTCTCAGCAGGGGCGTCGCCAGGCCTGGACAACTTTACAGAGAGAACTCAGCTCTGCTGAGAAAAAGACTGTTCAATAAGAATGAGTCTGGCAGTCTGCTCGGTTAAGCCCCTCAAGTTGATTAATAGATTGACTATGGCTGGTCTCTGCTTAATTGGCTTAATTAAAATTAATGTATGGCCCACTTAACCACTACGCAGTCCCTAAACATCCTTCCACAAACCTTTACATTTTTCCTTCCCAGATTCCTCCTCACCTGTACATAGTGACCACTGTCATACCCTCCACGCTTCTCTCCTATACATAGTGCCCATTGTCATACCCTCCACACGTCTCTCCTATACATAGTGCCCGCTGTCATACCCTCCACATTCCTCTACTGTACACACTGCCCACTGTCATATCCTGCACACTCCTCTCCTGTACATACTGCCCACTGTCATACCCTCCACACTCCTCTCCTGTACATACTGCCCACTGTCATACCCTCCACACTCTTCTCCTGTACATACTGCTCGCTGTGATACCCTCCACACTCCTCTCCTATACATAGTGCTCACTGTCATACCCTCCACACTCCTCTCCTATACACAGTGCCCACTGTTATACCCTCCACACTCCTCTCCTGTACATAGTGCCCACTGTTATAAGCTCCACATTCCTCTCCTGTACATAGTGCCCACTGTTATACCCTCCACACTCCTCTCCAGTTCTTTAAAATTATATTGAATAGGCTCAATGTTACCAACTCTAGAATAGGCACACTTTTGTTAGTTCAACGAAAGGAAGTCTTCTTACGATCGGAATTTCTGACAAGAAAAGTTGTGAAAAAAAGTCGGAAATTCCGACCATGTGTAGGCCCCATCAGACTTTTTCTGTTTTCTGAATTTCCAACATCAAAAATTTGAGAGCTGGTTCTCAAATTTTTCGATGGGAAAAGTTCTTATCAGAAATTCCGATCGTCTGTATGCAATTTCGAAGCGTAAAAATCCTAATCATGCTCAGAATCAATCATACGCATGCTCAGAATCATTGAACTTAATTTTTCTTGGCTCATCGTAGTGTTGTACGTCACCGCATTCTTGATGGTCGGAATTTGCAACAACATTTGTGTGACCGTGTGTATGCAACACAAGATTGAGCCCAAATTTTGTCAAAAAAAATAAATACAGATCGGTATTCTCTGATTTATGCGTTCCCTCCAGTTCCGCTTTTCCCACAATTGCTTCAGAGTCAAGAGGAAAGGAAAGCCGATGGTTTTGGTTACCTTGGCCCATGAGATCCTGGTATGCGGAAATAGTAAAGATGGCAGAGGGGAAACCTTGGGTTCTCCCACTACGCTCAGATCTACCCTCACAGGGTCCAATATTCCATCCTGCCTTACAAAGTCTAAAATTTGATGGTTTGGCTGTAGAGACCCACATTCTGAGAAAACGTGGACTCTCAGGGCCAGTCCTCTCCACTCTGGTTAATGCCAGAAAGCCGGCCTCCAGGCTTATCTACTATAGAATCTGGAGGGCATATGTTTAATGGTGTGAACCCAGGGGGTGGCATTCTAGGAAGTATGCCATTAACAGGATTCTTGCCTTTCTTCAGTCAGGCGTAGAAATTAAGTTGGCCTTGAGCACTATCAAGGGCCAGATCTCGGGCTTGTTTGTATTTTTTCAAAAACCGCTTGCCTCTCATTCCCTGATCTGGGCCTTTGTTCAAGGAGCACTGTGCTTGAATCCGCCGGTTAAGTCTCCCGTATGCCCATGGGACTTAAATTTGGTTTTATCTGTTTTACAGAAAAAAACCTTTTGAACCATTGCATCATGCTTCTTTAGTTCTTTTGACAAAGAAACTAGTTTTTCTTGTAGCCATATCCTCAGCAAGGAGGGTGTCGGAGTTGGCGGCTCTTTCATGTAAAGAGCCATATATGATTGATTATTCATGAGGACAAGGTGGTCTTGCGTCCTCACCCAGCTTTTTTTACCTAAAGTGGTTTCAGGATTCCATCTGAATCAAGATGTAATCCTACCGTCCTTTTTTCCAGATCCACAGTCCGCAGAGGAAGAGAATCTACATTCTCTAGATGTTGTAAGAGCAGTAAAAATGTATCTGCAAGCTACGGCTCAGTTAAGTAAGACTGATTGTCTATTTATTCTGCAACAGGGCCCAAGGAAGGACCAGGCAGCGTTGAAGTCCACTATTGCGAGTTGGATTCGACAAGTCATTATTCAGGCCTATGCTTTAGAAAAGAAGATTCCTCCTTTTCAAGTGAAAGCGCACTCGACTAGAGCGGCTGGTGCTTCATGGGCAGGCCTCCATGACTCAGATCTGCAAGGCTGCTACTTGGCCTTCGGTCCATACATTCACTAAATTCTACCAGGTAGATGCGAGAGGGCATGAGGATGCCACCTTTGGGTGTAGTGTACTGCAGGCAGCGGTATAGATCCTCTGACCCAAAGGCGGTCTATGTTTCTGATCTGTGTCTTCATCCCCTCAATTTAAGCATTGCTATGGCCTATGGGACATCCCACTAAGTAATTTTTTGTGATATGACACTGCGTTGCTTTAACCGACAATTGCGCGGTCGTGCAACGCTGTGCTCAAACAAAATTTATGTCCCTTTTTCCCCACAAATAGAGCTTTCTTTTGGTGGTATTTTATCACCTTTGCAGTTTTTTTTTGCGCTATAAACAAAAAAAAAAGCGATAATTTTTTTTTTTATAATTTTTTACTTTTTGCTATAATAAATTTCCCCCCCAAAAATGTTTTATTTTTTTTACTAGTAAAAGCCATTGGCTCCCACAGCTGTCAATAAAATTCAGTGACATGGCAGCGGTGGGTGCAGCAGCAGGACTCATGAGCGAGCCCGCACAGGTGCCCTTATGGAAAGCTGCAATAGAAGAGGTTCGGGGCTTCTCTGTGCAAAACCCTTGCACAGGGCAGGTAAGTATGACATGTTTGTTATTTAAAAAAAAAGAAAAAAAAAACCTTTACAATCACTTTAACCCTTTTAAGCCCTGGACCATTAGGCTGGCCAAAGACCAGCCCATTTTTTTCAATTCGGTACTGCGTCACTTTAGCTGACAATTGCAGGGGCGTGCGAAGTGGCTCCCAAACAAAATGTACATCCTTTTTATTTTGAAAAAAAATTCAATATATTTTTTACTTTTTGCTATAATAAATATCCCCAAAGAATATATATATACAAAAATGTTCTCAGTTTAGGCCGATACATATTTTTGGTAAAAAAAAAAAAATCGCAATAAGCGTTTATTGATTGGTTTGCGCACAAGTTATAGCGTCTACAAAATAGGGGATCGTTTTATGGCATTTTTATTAATAATTATTTTTATACTAGTAATGGCGGTGATCAGCGATTTTTTTTATCGTGACTGTGACATTATGACAGACACATCGGACACCATTTTGGGACCATTGTCATTTTTACAGTAATCAGTGCTATAAAAATGCACTGTTTACTGTAAAAATTACACTGGGGGTTAACCTGTAGGGGGCGCTGAAGGGGTTAAGTGTGACCTAGGGAGTGCTTCTAACTAATAGGGGGAGTGGCTTGCCATGACATGTCACTGATCGCTGTTCCCGATGACAGGGAGATGTTGTGTTTACATTAACATCTCCCCGTTCTTCAGCTCTGTGACCCGATCGCAGGACACCGGCAGACATCGAGTCCGCGGAAGTATATATACGCCCATTTGCCCAGCCGTGCCATCCTGTCTACGTAAATAGGCGCGGTGGTCCTTAAGCGGTTAAACTATTAAAAAGATTACTGTTGAGAATTTTGCTGTAATTTTCTTCAGTTTATGGATTAACAGAAAATTACAAGAGGCTTTTGGGGTGTGGTTTTTTTAAAAGAATGTTTTTTAACCTATGGTGGTTAATGTGGTTGAAAAGGACGCTAATATCTCATTAAAGAAAATTTTAACAATGCAAATTACTAGAGACCCTGACTTCAAATATGCTACTAAACTGGAAATACAAGGCGGGGACAGAAGTATGACTGGACAATAGACACTGCAGAAGACAAAGTGGCTATTCCAGTCACGCTTCTTCACCCCCATTGCTTGTAATGTACTTCTATCTTCACATTTACAACCATCTTGTTTGGAAATCCCTCCCTTTCACACTAGGGCGGGAGGCGCAGTGGCATAATTAACCCCCGTTAGTGGCCGATAAAGGGTTATTATTGACCGCAATGTGACTCTACAGAGGCGCATTGCGGGCGATATTGCCGCGGTTTCCCATTGTTTTAAATGGGAAGGAGCGGTATACATGCCACTCCTCTCACCGCTCCAAAGATGCTGCTGGCAGGAGATTTTTTTCTCTCCTACCAGCGCATCGCCTCAGTGTGAAAGCCCTCGGGCTTTCACATTGAGTATGCAGTGCAGGAGTTTTTCAGGCGGTATAGCAGCGCTATTTTTAGTCGATGTGGCAGTCGGTGCAACAGTGGAACCAGATGATCCAGGGCAGGATGTGTGAAATTAAAAATAATAATAAAGATGATCGAAGTGCTCTCCGTTACGAACGTTTTATTAAGAAGTGATCCACAATAAAAACTGTTAATGGCCATACATAAATAAGCGATATAAATAGCCATATTGAGGCCGAAAAAACTGGCACTGTAAAAGCAGCAGTAAAAACACGGCATGTTAGAGACGGCTGCGGGTGACGTCCGCCAGATAGCTCCTCCCCCTGTATGCTTTACGTCCGTATGGGACTTCGTCAGCGAGGGCGGGGCTATCACGTCACCCAGATGTTTATATACCCACCGGATCACCATGGAAAATGTGAGATCCGGAAGTTCTGGGATCGGAAATCCAAGAACTGGTACTTACTGTAAAGACAAACAAGCTCAATCTCCTATGGGGACACAGGTCAGCAAGTATAAAAAGTATATATGAATATAATAAAATCCTATAAATATTAGCTGAAAGGAAAACAGTTGCAAAATGCAAAACAACCTTAAAAGCAAGTGTAAAAATGTAAAGAAATTGAAAAAAATGGGACAAACAAAACCCATGGCCATCTCCTAACATAATACATCATGGTTATAAAATACATTAAAACAACCAAAACTGCTATTTACCTGATATAAAACAGTTTAAGTCAAACTCAACGTTTAAAGGGGTTGTAAAGGTTTGTTTTTTATTTTCTAAATAGGTTCCTTTAAGCTAGTGCATTGTTGGTTCACTTACCTTTTCCTTTGATTGCCCTTCTAAAGGTTTTTTTTCTTTGTCTGAATTTCTCACTTCCTGTTTCTCCTCAGTAAACTTTCCACCATCATCCGAGCGGTGGTTAGTCAGCCAGAACAGCTTACTGAACAGCTCACTGAGGAGGAACAGGCAAAGAAAACAAAGGAAAAAAACATTTAGAAGGGAAATCGAAGGAAAAGATAAGTGAACCAACAATGCACTAGCTTAAAGGAACCTATTTAGAAAATAAAAAACAAACCTTTACAACCCCTTTAACTCTCCTGGAACCAAAACTTGTGTCTCATGGATCCAGAAGGATTCTCGCTGACTCAAATGGCGTTTGAAGTTACCTCCTCTCCAATGTTTGTTAACCCTCTCTAAGCCCTAACATTTTAGGCATTTAGGATCTTTATTATGACAATTTCTTAAATGTTTAGAAACATTATAAGCTAGATTCAGCACAGGTTTACGTCGGCGTATCTATAGATACGCCGCGTAAGTAGAAAGATGCGCCGTCGTATCTATGCGTGCCATTCTGGTAGCTAGATACGCCTGAATTATAGCTTCCTCCGACCGACGTAAGTGTTAGTACGCCGTCGTATCTAGGGTGCATATTTACGGTGGCCGCTAGGGGCGCTTCCGTAGATTTACGCATAGAATATGTTAATGACCTAGATACGCCGATTCACGAACGTACTTGCTCCCACTACGCCGTTTACGTAAGGCTTACGTCCGGCATAACGTTACCCCTGCTATATGAGGCGCAGCCAATGTTAAAGTATGGACGTCGGAACAGCCGTCAAATTTTACGTCGTTTACGTAAGTGGTACGTGAATGGGGCTGTGCGTAGGTTACGCTCACGTCGAAAGCATTGAGCCGACGTATCTTAGGGAGTATATGCGACGTGACTCTGAGCATGCGCGCGCATGCGCCGTTCGTTTGTGAAAAATTTTACATGGGGTCACGGCTACTTTGTATACAACACGCCCACTACCTTACACATTTAAATTAGGCGGGCTTACGCCTGCCTATTTACCCTACGCCAGCGCAACATACGGCGCCAGATCTTGCTGAATACCGTTCTGGGCTCCCAGATTCACGCCGGCGTAGCGCATATGAGATGCGCTACGCCGGCCAAAAGGTACGCCGCTGTACCTGAATCTAGCTCTATGTGTTTTTAGGCCTTTTTTAATGTTGTTGACATGCTCGGCAATGCAAACACTTGGGGGTCTCAAAGTTCTTCCCACGTACTGGAGTCCGCAACCGCACTCCAGCAGCATGTACACAACCCCCATCGTGTTGCACGTGATAAGGTTTTTAATAGGGTAGGTTCTATTGGTGGCAGATGCCACAAAATCCATTCCTTACATCTTTTCACATTGTGCTTGCATTGCCTACACGGAGGATATTTACCACATGCGTAAAAGTCAGCCAAAAAATAAAAAATCCTTATTGTTCTTAATCACAGGGGGGTCTACAACACTTGGGGCTAAAATATCTCTCAAAGTTGGGGCCCTTCTGTAATTGAACCTTGGGCGGGGTAGCACTGTGCCTAAAACCCTGTCTTTCTTGAGAATTTCCCAATGTTTCATAATAATTGTTTCCAATTTTTTGTGTTGTATTTCAAAATAATTTTATATTCAAAATGTATCCCTCTGTTTGTTAGTATTTTTAGAATCAGCCACTAACAGTGTTGCATACAAATTGAAACTCGGACTACTTCCTGATGATGGCTTTGTGATTAGCCGAAACGTCAAGGTATTACCGCGTCATCACGTTACTTCCGCACAATTCAATATAAATATATATTCAATCGTGCACCAGGATGCCAAATAAAGGGGCTTTTTCGTTCCAGGGCCGATTACCCTTCATTTTATATATATATATACTCGCCAGCACACCAGGAATCATAACGTCCAAAGATTTAATGCATATCTATTATGTCAAAAAGAGCAACGTTTCGAGGCCACGCAGGACCTCTTCGTCAGGCAAAAAGATACAAATACAATAAAGCAAACAAATATATAAGAAGCTGTCACCAATGAAAATCTTTGAAAAATAAAACCCACCCACCCCAAACACCTCCTCCCTCTACCCACCCATCCAATCAGGAGTCTACATTAGGTATGTTATGCAAGCACCTATTAGTGATCAGTTAATCACAAACAGGCATGAGCAAAGAGTCACATGGGGTACATACCCCCAGCTGTGTTCACGATCAAAACAGTGATCGCATAGCTGCTCAGTTGTACATTGCCAGAAAAAATGTATAATGTGACAGCGCGACTTGTAAAACAAGCCGCTGTGATATGGTTCAATGGGAGGTACTAGAGAGGAAGCGTGCTATATTCACCCAGGATAAGATAATAAGTGAAGAAAAGAAGAAACTTTTTATAAAAAAAGGTAAAATGACTAATAATAAGCACCAATACAGAACCATACACCTACATAGATAGACAAAAAAGAAGAAAAAAAGGAGAAAAAGAATAAAGAAAAAAAGTAAAATTAAACAATAATAAACAACTAGAAAAAATGTAAGAAATAAAGAATATAAATAAAAATAAAAATAGATGTAAATTAACATAAATAAACATAAATAGAAAAAAATAAAAATAAATATAAATAAATATAAATAAAAATAAATATAAAAAATGAAAATAAATATAAAAAATAAAAATAAATAAATAAAAATAAAAATAAAAATAAATAAATAAAAATAAAAATAAAAATAAAAATAGAAAAATACAAATAAAAATAAAGATAAATAAAAATAAATATAAAACAAAAATAAAACAAAAATAAAACAAAACAAGGAGGGACGGGTTTACCCTTGGATATCAGGTGTCACTCGTGCTAGGAGGCGACTCCGCACACGTGGTGGTGGCACACGCAAATTTGGCCAACCACCAACATCTGAGAGTGACCGACCCACCGAGAATCCATCGAGCGACAGTGAGGCCGGAACCACTGCAGGCAACAAACACACGGGAAACGCCAGTAACGGAAACCTTTTTCCGGTTGCCGGCGGAAACGCAGATCCAGGAGGGGCGTCAAGAAATCCGGTCCCCCCCTTACCTCGCATGAACACGAGACGGGGAACCGGGCGTGCCCGGTGATTAACCTCTCTTCAAGACCAATCACTGAGGGTGAATTCAAATTGTTGTCCAAGGGTCTGTCATTTTGCCCCGCTAACAGATTAAATTTATTTGACTTTGAAGTAGAGATGTTCAAGTTTGAACGTACCTTGAAAATTAAACAATTCTTTCACAATCAACCTATGTCATTATCTAAAGTACCGTCTCCATTTAGACTAAAAAGTAAGTTTATTCCTCCAGGACAATTTCATTCGATCAAAAGCTACATCAGAACGATCAAACATGATGTCGTTCATAAAGCCTCCAAAAACGCACAGACCAATTTGGGACCTATGGACTTTTCAGCATTGAAATCCCTCAAGAATGACAGAAACATCATAATTAAGCCCGCCGATAAAGGCGGGGGGGTGGTTATCATGGACTATAGTGATTACAGGGAGGGAATGCTTTCCATGTTGGCTGACACGTCTAGTTATTTATTATTGGGGAGTGATCCCCTATTGAGTACCAAGAATAGTTTGGCGAGACTGATCGGTATCGGTCGGACCAATGGCTGGTTGACAGACGAGGTTGCTGATTTTTTGTACAACGAATTTCCTCGTACACCTGTTATATATGGACTGCCTAAGATCCTGTACTAGATGGTCTCGTAGCGTTTGTCCTGCGTGGCCTCGAAACGTTGCTCTTTTTGACATAATAGATATGCATTAAATCTTTGGACGTTATGATTCCTGGTGTGCTGGCGAGTATATATATATATGATTTGCTTTCCGGTTCCCAGCCGGTGATCGTTTCAGCACCCTTTTACTACTTGGCCATTTTGCCGGAAGGTGTGCAATCGGAATATTTTTGAGATTACCCTTCATTTTAATCGCCTGCTATACACGCCGGGTGCCAGGACTATCAGGCACTCAGCAATGTAAGTGTGATCTTTTTATGTTTGTGGAATAAATAATTATTTTATACGGCATTACGCAATGAGGCTCTCTTCCTGTTCTTATCATCCCCATCCATTCCTATGAGGCTCATCTCAACTTCCAGATGCCATTTCTAAGGAATTGATGTTGGGGTATTCCCACATGCTTACCAGACCATACTAGCGATAGGTGGTCAACACCCAGGGGTGAGTGTACATCTAAGTGGGGCACCCAGTCTGAGCACCACTCCATAGGATACATCTATTGAGCACAAGCACCATATGGGACTGTTAATGATCTAATTCCAATGATATATACGGTATATCTGTTTGATGATATTGTTTTGTCCAGTTCATATATTAGACTATTTCTAGCTCAATATTTTTCACTCACTGTTTATTGCTTTTTTTTAGCAAGTTTATTTTGCAGCCGATATTGTCACTTTAGTACTTATTTATATCCAAAGGTTTATTTATTCATTCAAGAATTTCAGATGACAGGCCGTCGAGCAACAATTCCCTTCCGAAATTCGCATTGTGTGTACATGCCTTTAGTGTGCTGGAGGGTGTGGTATCCTGAATCAGGGAACCTTTAGGGCACTTGCTTCAAAACAAGGCTTCAGACAGGCTTTGGTAAAGCTCTTTGAATGCCATTCAACGATCCTGTCACTAAATAAAATGGTTAGCTGACAGTCCTATTTACACCTGCTTTTACTTGGTGCTTCATTGAGGCTTTGTGGGGCTTCGATGAGGCTTCAATCGAGCTTTGCCATAGACTTCTATGGAGGCTTTGAAGATGCTTTGAAGCACCACTATAGCTACATGGGGTAATATTTTTGAAGCAAACCTGAAACAATGCAAAGCAAAAGCAAGGACTGTAAGCTAACTATTTTATTAAGTGAGAGGAGCTTTGACTAGTGTTCAGAGAGCTTTAGAAAGCCTGTCCGAAGCCTTGTTGAGGCCAAAGAAAGTGTAAATGAGCCCATACTATACATCAGCGGTTCCTCCAGAGGTATTTGCTACATTTAAGATTAGCTTTTTCTGAAGGCAAGGAAAGCAATGAGAGACAACAGATTCCTCTTAGTACAGGTTTTATTTTTAATAATCAAATCAGCAATTATGTGTAATAACTACTGGTGACAAGATTTTAAATGTTCTCTTAGTAGATGTTTTCTTTTTTAACAACCAGCAATTATGTGTATTAACTACTGATGACTAGAGTTAAAATGTACCAGTACTAATTTTAACAATTATTAACCACCACGTTCATTAAACAGTGGCTGCCTCCAGGTGCCTACAGCCAGCTTCTGCTATGTTCTACAGTAAAACAATGGAGCTGTATTCTACAAATGAAGACTGAAATTGGTTGGTGATGTGACGGGAAATAACAGATATGTACAAATAGAGGGGCACATAAGGTAAGAAAGGGCAGAGCTATGCCAAAAACACATTTAGAAAATTAAAACCTGCACATCAAAGTGCCCGGGGGTTAGAAAGCTCTCTTGGTCTCTTTATGAAGTTACAAAAGCCTCCAATAAACTTCTGGGATGCCTGCTCATTTGGCTGTTCTTCTCCTGGATCACAGTGTGCAGTTCGTTCTGTACTCCTGTTGACCATTTTCAGCAGAGAGCGAGGGGGGGAGGCAGAGCAGACAGCGGTGACTGGCAGTCACCAGCTTTCTGCTTGGAGAGCCCAGCGAACTGAGCGATTGGTGGAGTTTGATCGCTCAGTTCTCAGTGTTAGAGCCAGCAGAAGATCAATGATGCATCCACCTAGGCAAGTATAAAAAAAAAACCCACAAACACAATCTCTTTTAATGCAAACGTGCTAGGTAGAACGTGCTAGGAGTATATAGGTTTTCTTTAACCTTTTATCAGTTTATAGCCAACAATGAAAGTCACGGTTTTGGTTTTGTTAGTACACTTTGCATATCCCATTAGCCGTCCTAAAGATCTTTATGACAAATGTTGTAAACACTATACTGTATATATAGAAAAAAAAAGGTAGGTCACAAGCTGGACACAAATACTAATTCTTTGGCAGGTGAAGATACTTCTGTTAGTATTAAAGCGGTAGCAAACTCTCCTAATGATACAACACTGAGCCCAGGTTCACACTGGGCTGCGGGAGTGAAGCCATGCAAGTTCAGCTGAATTCGCACGATTTCACTCCCGCTGGCAGTCCCGATTTCGGCCGCGATTTCAGAGACATCTGTGCAGGTTGTCAATGTAAATCGCTGCCCGAAATCGCAAAAAGTAGTACAGGAACTACTTTTTGAAATCGGTGCAGCGCCGCAGATGCGGCGTCGCACCGATTAGGACGGTGCCATTGCCGACAATTGCCGGCAAGTGCCGCCGATTTGAGATGCCATTTGACATGCCAAATCGCATCTCAAATCGTACCAGTGTGAACCAGGCCTTACAGCCGGTTCACACTGGGGCGACACGACTTTGGGGGGCGACTCGTTGAGGCGATCTCAAGACGACTTCAGAGGCGACTTGCAAAATGACTTCTGTATAGAAGTCAATGCAAGTCCCCCCGAGTCGCCTCCAAAGTCGTACAAGAACCTTTTCCTAAGTCGGAAGCGACTTGAGTCGTTCCTATTAGAATGGTTCCATTGAATGGAGCGGAGCGGTACTTGTCAGGCGGCTGAGTCACCTGACGAGTCGCCCCTGTCTGAACCGTCTCTTAAACAAGATTCAACTCTAAAGCCTAATACACATGCTCGGTTTACTCGGCAAGAACCAGCAAGAAAACTACTGGCAGAGCTTTCTTGCCGAGTTTACCGAGCGTGTGTACGAGGCTTTCAGGTTTCTCGACAAGAAAACTGCCCAGAATCTAGACGAGAAAAATAGAGAACATGTTCTCTATTTTCCTCGTTGTGCGATTCTCTGCAATTTCCTTGCCGAGGAACCCGAGAGTGTGTATACTCACCTGTCGCCGTGGAAACCCGCGCATGCTCGAAATGACTGACGCATGCGCGGTAGCTTCCTAGGCATAGGTAGAGTGCAGCAAGATGGCGGCGATGGCATCTAATGTGACGAGCGCGTGCTCGTCGTACACAATGACGTCACCGCGTTCTTGCCTTTCAAGAGAACCGCGGTTCTTTTGAAAGGAGAGTCTGTACACTCGGGCGGTAAGAGATTCTTACCTGACGAGATTCTTGCCCGTGTGTACGAGGCTTTATTCGTTATTTGCAATGAATATGCCACCAACAGTATGCTCAAAAAGCTTTCTAAAGCCATGTACACGCGATCGGTTTGTCCGATGAAAAAAGACAGATGGACTGTTTTCATCAGGCAAACCGATCATGTGTGGGCCCCATCGCTCTTTTTTCCATCGGTGTAAAAAAAAACTAGAACATGTTTTTAAATTTTTCCTATGGATAAAAAACCGATAGGAAATTCCGATCGTCTGTGTGGAACTCCATCGGAGAAAAATCCACGCATGCTCAGAATCAAGTTGACGCATTCTTGGAAGCATTGAACTTCATGTTTTTCGGCTCGTCGTAGTGTTTTACGTCACCGCGTTTTGGCACGGTTGGAATTTAGACTGAAGGGGGCAGATCCACGTACCTGCACGTAATCTTCCGCCGGGCGCAGCGTATCTAAGATACACTACGCCGCCGCAACTTATTTTTTTTATTTCGAAGCCACAAAGAATTTGCGCCGTAAGTTACGGCGGCATAGTGTATCTTTGGCGGCGTAAGGGCGCAGAAATTCAAATGGATGTAATGGGGGCGTGTTTTATGTTAATACGTCGTGACCCGACGTAGACGATGTTTTCTTTTAACTGCGCATGCGCCGTCCGTGGGGGTATCCCAGTGCGCATGCTCGAAATTAACCTGGAACAAGCCAATGCTCACGACGGTGACGTCATTCTGCGCAAATCCCTATTCGCGAACGACGTAAAAAATTCAAAATTGTACGTGGGAACGCTGGCCATACTTAACATTGAGTCCGCCTCATAACAGCAGCTTTAACTATACGCCGGAAAAAGCCGAACGCAAACGACGTAAAAAAAATACGCCGGCTGGACGTACATTCGTGGATCGCCGTAACTAGCCAATTTACATACTCGATGCGGAATTCGACGGAAACACCACCTAGCGGCCGCCGAAAAATTGCATCTAAGATCCGACGGCGTACGAAGACATACGTCTGTCGGATCGATCCCAGATGCCGTCGTATTTTGTTTTGTGGATACAAAACAAAGATACGACGCGGGAAATTTAAAATTACGCCGGCGTATCAATAGATACGCCGGCGTAATCCTTTTGTGGATCTGCCCTATAGTGTGTATGCAAGACTGATGAAAGTCAGCTTTATCGGATATCCGACGAAAAAATCCATCGGATTTGATTCCATCAGAAATCCGATCGTGTGTACAGGGCTTTACTGTCATAAATCATTAGTTGGTAAACGCTCACGCTTGCTGTTTGCCCCCCCCCCCCCATAGGAACTGCAGTCTTCCGCGTCCATCTGTTAAATTATTTCTGCCCTCAGTAGCTTCCCATGGCCATAATCCCGCGCATGCGCATTCATAACCGTATCCAAGCCTCTTCTTCATTTCCGGTTACTACAGAAACTAAGTGCAGCGAATCGGAGCCGATCCTGTTGCTGTATTAGATAGGAGTATCACAGGATCTCGGGGGTTACGCCGACAATAGGAAATGACGTAGCCCCGACAAAGACCCTGCATTTTTCTGGCAGCACAAGCTTATAAATAAAATGATAGATTACTCGCAAAACAAGCAGGTAAGGATATATTCAAAATGCGCAAATAATAGTATAACCTGCAATTGTCCATTTAAAGGAAACTGCCAAGAATGGGGATACAATCGCTTTAACCCTTTTACTGCCACCAACGCATGTAGTACTAAAGTTTGTTGCCGTTTTAAGGCTTGAAATATTAGACATCTATTTACGTGGCATAACCTCATCTTTTATGTTTTACCAAATAAGTGAATAATGTTTTGCGAATATGTCCCAACATTCATTTTAGGGTATTTTTAACATAAATTTTGCATTTTGTCAACTGGTTTCGCTAATATCAGATGACAAAAAAATCGAACTTCCGCTATTCTATTCTCTAGGGTGTCTGTTTTCATAAAATATATAATGCTTGGGTGTTTTACGTAATCTTTAGACCTAACGTGTACAAAAACTGATCCGGCAGCAAAGCGGTTGAAGCATTTCTGACAATTTCTAGACACTGTGGGCCAGATCCACGCATCTTTCCGTCCGGCGTAGCGTATCTCTGATACACTATGCCGCCGTAACTTACAGCATATTTTCTGTATCCTGAAAGAATTTGCGCCGAAAGTTACGGCGGCGTAGTGTAACTTTGTCGGCGTAAGGGCGCGCAATTCAAATGGATGAGATGGGGGCGTGTTTTATGTTAATACGTCTTGACCCAACGTAAATGATGTTTTTTTTTTTAACGGCGCATGCGCCGTCCGTGGGGGTATCCCAGTGCGCATGCTCCAAATTAACCCGCAACAAGCCAATGCTTTCGACGTGAACGTAATTCTACGCAAAGCCCTATTCGCGAACGACTTACGCAAACGACGTAAAATTTTCAAAATTCGACGCGGGAACGACGTCCATACTTAACATTGAGTACGCCTCATATAGCAGGGGTAACTTTACGCCGAAAAAAGCCTTGCGGAAACAACGTAAAAAAATGCGCTGGCCGGACATACGTTTGTGGATTCGCGTATCTAGCTAATTTGCATACTCGACGCGGAAACCAACAGAAGCGCCACCTAGCGGCCAGCGTAAATATGCACCTTAGATCCGACGGCGTACTAAGACGTACGTCAGTCGGATCTAGCACAGCTTCAGGCGTATCTTGTTTTGTGGATACAAAACAAAGATACGCCGGAGCAACCTAGCAGTTACGCGGCGTATCAATAGATACGCCAGCGTAACTGCTTCGTGGATCTGGCCCTGTGTTGCCAGTAGTGTGCAGCTGATTCAACTTTCTTAATTTACTTGGCTTAGAAATGTAAAAAGAAGGATCTTTATTGGTTTCCACGGGGAACTAGTAGTTATAAATATATGTCTTAGAAACATAAAATAATAAATCCAAAATAATATCATATAAAGGTCAGTGCAAAGTTTTATTGTAATATGTAGATATTACCTGAGCAGATTTCAGTTTAGACACTTCATGACTCCAACACATCTTTTTAAAGTGGTGTTAAACCCCACAAAAACAAAATATTGCATATTACCAGTTCTTAAATATGGTGGCTACATGCGTTTTCTTTTTTTAGGCTTTTTTTCCCCCTCTTTTACCTAGTAATGCCGCCAGTAACACATTTCATTTTTTTTTTTATGTCACAATGTAGAAAAAAAGATTTCCTATCATCTGTGCCCAGTCTTTCCACACAGAGTTAATCCAGCTCTGAGTAATCCTCTTTTATGGTTCAGTGAAATAAAACAGACTTACAGAGAAAACCCTGTCTAAATAAAAAGTCCTTCCTGCCAGTCAGAGCTGGCCAGAGTAGAAGCTTGAGTGATCTTCTTCTTATTATTATTGTTCTATTGCAATGTGGTGTGTCTGAGATCACCTGATCACATATGAAACATTCCTATATTACCAGGATGTGTTATGTGGGGGAGGGGTGGATTTCTCACTTTTTATACTTACACCCAGTAAGGCCCCTTTCAGACTGGGGCGGGAGCCGTGGTGGCGGTATAGTGCCGCTAAAAATAGCGGCGCTATACCGTCGGATTTGTCGCAGGATTCGGCCGCTATCGGGGCGGTATTAACCCCCGCTAGTGGCCAATAAAGGGTTAATACCGCCCGCAATGCGCCTCTGCAGATGCGCATTGCGGGCGGTATTGCCACGGTTCCCATTGTTTTAAATGGGAAGGAGCGGTATACATGCCGCTCCTATCACCGCTCCAAAGATGCTGCTGACAGGAGATTTTTGTGTCTCCCGCCAGCGCATCGCCTTAGTGTGAAAGCCCTCGGGCTTTCACATTGAGTAGGCAGTGAAGGAGTTTTTCAGGCGGTATAGCAGAGCTATTTTTAGCGCTGTACCGCCTGAAAAACTCCTCAGTGTGAAAGGGGTCTAAGGCCGAATGAACTTAGGCTCCATTCACACTAATGCTTTTTTTGATGCATTTTGCAGAAATGCAGGGAAATTTTTTAACATGGTTTCCTATGGAACATGTTCACATCAATGCTTTTTTGTGCCTCTGCGTTTTTGGAAAGGGTCAGGGACTGTTGTTCAGATCACATGCGATGTCTGTGCAATGCGATTTCAGCCATACAAACTGTATGGCTGAAATCGCATCTCATTTGGACCAAACACGCACAGGGCCCTTTTTTTGGTCCACACCAGAATCGCATGGGTGTTCACACATATGCGATCCGATTCATGTCCAAACTGTCAGTTGGCAGTGAGCTGAAATGGGGGTGTCACAATGTTGTTTGACACTCCCCAGCAGTTCGCATATGGCAGTGTGAACTGCCGTGCGAGTCAGGTGCGATGTGGGAACCCACAGTGGATTCGCAGGGTTCCCGAATCGCACCAGTGTGAACCCAGCCTCAAAGCATACAGCCTACAAATGTCACCAAGGCTCGGTTCACACTGGTGCGATTCGGGAACCCTGCGAATCCACTGCGGGTTCCCACATCGCACCTGACTTGCACGGCAGTTCACACTGCCATATACAAACTGCTAGGGAGTGTCATACAATGGTAATGACTCCCCCATTTCAGCTTGCATATCGCACTGCAAACTGACAGTTAGGACATGAATCGGATTGCATGGGTGTGAACACCTATGCGATTCTGATGTGAACCAAAAAAAGGGTCCTGTGCGTGTTTGGTCCAAATGAGATGCGATTTCAGCCATACAGTTTGTATGGCTGAAATCGCATCGCACAGACATCGCATGTGATCTGAACAGCAGTGCGGGGCAAATCACTTGCGATCTCGCACAGCGCACTAATGTGAACCAGCCCTAAGGCTCGATTCACACCTATGCATGTTGCTTTTGAGTGTTTTTGCAGTGCTTTTTGCGGTGCTTGCTACGTTTTTTGATGTGCGTTTTTACCGCGATTTGCGTTTTTTTTATTTCTTTCTTTTAGCCAGCATTTTTTTTTTCACATTTCCTTTAACAACCAGCTTATAGCAGGTTAAAAAAAAAAACGCAAATCGCGGCAAAAATGCGGTACTTACGTTTTGGATGCAGGTCCATTGAATTCTATTACATGCAAAACACTGCTTTTTGCAGGAAAAAAAGTCCCTGGCCCTTTCCAAAAACGCAGAGGCACAAAAAAGCATTTATGTGAACATGTTCCATATGAAACCATGTTAAATTTCCCTGCATTTCTGCAAAATGCATAAAAAAAAGCATTAGTGTGAATGGAGCCTAAGTTCATTCAGCCTTACTGGGTGCAAGTATAAAAAGTGAGAAATCCACCCCTCCCCCACATAACACATCCTGGTAATATAGGAATGTTTCATATGTGATCAGGTGACCTCAGACACACCACATTGCAATAGAACAGGGGTCTCCAAACTGCGGCCCTGGGGCCGAATGCGGCCCTTTGCTTGCCTTTATCTGACCCTTGGGGCACTATTCATCCAACTGACACTATCAAAAGGGTACAATTCCTTCTATTGGCACCAACAATGGAGCACTAATCCTCCCACTGACACCAAAGATATGGTATTGTATACTCCCACTGGACATTTTCTACTCCCAATGGCCTTAGTCCGGCCCTTCTAAAGTCTGAAAGACTGGCCCTTTGTTTAGAAAGTTTGGAGACCCCTGCAATAGAACAATAATAATAATAAGATCACTCAAGCTTCTACTCTGCCCAGCTCTGACTATATACATCTCCCCTAATCAATTGTCTATGTGAATTGGGAACTTTTTACAGAGGCTGTGCATGTGTCCAAGCTAGTGCACTAGATATGTAAATAACCTGTCACTCAAAGCAAGGAGAGAGGAAAGGACTTTTTATTTAGACAGGGTTTTCTCCGTAAGTCTGTTTTATTTCACTGAACCATAAAAGAGGATTGCTCAGAGCTGCATTAACTCTGTGTGGCAAGACTGGGCACAGATGATAGGAAATCTTATTCTCTACATTGTGACATCAAATTGTGCACACTTGGCCCACACACGGCCCAGATTCTCGTCAGGAAAAAAACTTTTGCCAGCTGAGTGTACAGACGTACGATTCAAAAGAACCGTCGTTCTTATGAATGGCACGAACGCGGTGACGTCATCGACTACATTCGATGCCGTCGCCGCCATCTTGCTTCACCCTACCTATGCCTTGGAAGCTACCGCACATGCGTCAAAGTCATTTCGAGCATGCGCAGGTTTCCACGGCGACAGGTAAGTATACCGACGCTCGGGTTTCTCGGCAGGAAAACACGGCCGAGAATCACGATGAGAAAATAGAGAGCAGGTTCTCTATTTTTCTCGTCTAGATTCTGGGCAGTTTTCTTGACAAGAAACCTCAAAGCCTCGTACACACGCTCGGTTTACTCGGCAAGAAAGCTCTGCCAGCAGTTTTCTTGCCGTTTCCTGCCGAGAAAGCCGGCTTTATGCCGCGTACACACGAAAGAAAACCGTGGATTTTTTTCCCAACAAAATTTGGGCTCAAACTTGTGTTGTATACACACAGTCACACAAAATTTCCGACCGCCAAGAACGCTGTGACGTACAACATTACAACGAGCATGCATCAAATTGATTCTGAGCATGCGTGTTTTTTTGCGCGTCGAAATTGCATACAGACGATTGGCATCTTCCGAAAATTTGAGAACCAGCTCTCAAATTTTTGCTGTCAGAAATTCCGACAGAAAAAGTCTGATGGGACCTACACACGGTCGGACATCAAACTTTTCTTGTCGGAAATTCCGACCGTGTGTACGCGGCATGAGGGCGTCTCCGTTCTGGAAGGAAGAGCAATGGAGGCACCTTTGTACAGCAGCATTGTCAGTCTTAAGGGAGAGTAGTTTCAGACCAGTTTCAGCGGACATGTTCGGTCGTCTGTACGTCCGACCGGACAATTTTACGGCGGATCAGACAGGTTTCCAGCGGACAAATGTTTCTTAGCATGCTAAGAAACATGTCCGCTGGAAGCCTGTCCGTCGGACATGTTCGGTCGTCTGTACAGACTCACCGGACATGTCCGCTTGGCCGAAAGCCCTCGCATGCGTCAAAGTGATTTGACGCATGCGTGGAAGCATTGAACTTCCAGGGCCGCGCACGTCGCCGCGTCATCGTCGCAGCGACAGCGCAGCCACGTCACCGCGTATCGTGTCTGCGCAGATTTCTGTCTGATGGTGTGTACAACACATGTCCGTGTGTACGAGGCCTTAGATGCACTAGCAGATTTAGATGGACCTACAGTTTGTTATGTATTACTATTGGGATAAAATGTTTATAAAAATGTTTATAAAAATGAACAAAAGCTGACCGTTGTAAGCACTACTGTCAGTTTTAAACGATTTGGTTTAACAGTCAAATTATCCGTTTTCCTGGACAGTGTGGTCTGTTAAAGGAAGTTGAGGACTAACAGAATTACTGGCAGAATTAAAGGAGAAAAGCTGGAAGAGAAACACTACTGCTGCCAATAAATCTTATGCCTGGTACACACGATCAATTTTTTTTCCGACAGGCCCCGTACACACGACCGAGAAACTCGATGGGCAAAACACATCGTTTTGCTCGTCGAGTTCCTTGTTCGGCTGTCAGAAAACTCGTCGAGCCAAATGTTCCCATTGCCCAACGAGGAAATAGAGAACATGCTCTCTTTTTGGCTCGACGAGTTTCCCGACAGGTTTCTCGGCGAAAAGTGTACACACGACCGGTTTTCTCGGCAGAATACGTCTCCCATCGAGTTTCTTGCTGAATTCTGCCGAGAAAACCGGTCGTGTGTACGGGGCCTGAGGCATAAGGACTGGTAAGCAGCCATACATTACATTTTTTTGGGCTTAAAGGGGTTGTAAAGGTTCGTCTTTTATTTTTTAAATAGGTTCCTTTAAGCTAGTGCATTGTTGGTTCACTAACCTTTTCCCTTCTAAATGTTTTTTTTTCTTTGTTTGAATTTCTTACTTCCTGTTTGTCCTCAGTAAGCTTTCCACCATCATCCGAGCGGTGACAAGTCATTTAGAACAGCTTACTATACACCTTACTGAGGAGGAACAGGAAGTGAGAAATTCAGACAAAGAAAAAAAAGAAATCGAAATCGAAGGAAAAGGTAAGTAAACCAACAATGCACTAGCTTTAAAGCGGGAGTTCACCCACAAAAAATTTTTTACCCGTAGATTGATGCTCATTTTGTCTAGGGGAATCGGCTAGTTGTTTTAAAATCCGAGCAGTACTTACCGTTGTAGAGAGCGATCTTCTCCGCCGCTTCCGGGTATGGTATTCGGGACTGGGCGTTCCTTCTTGATTGACAATCAGTCGGTGCGGCTTTATACGGCGCCTGCGCACTGACGTTCGGCTACTTTCGGAAAATCGTGACGCAATGGATGCGACCGTCGGAAGCCTGTCAATCAAAATAGGAACGCCCAGTCCCGCAGCCCATACCCGGAAGCAGTGGAGAAGATCGCTCTCTACAACGGTAAGTACAGCTTTGATTTTAAAACAACTAGCCGATTCCCCTAGACAAAATGAGCAGGAATCTAAGGGTAAAAAATGCTATTTCCGGGTGAACCTCCACTTTAAGGAACCTATTTAAAAAAATAAAAAATTAACCTTTACAACCCCTTTAATACTGCCTTAAAAGAAGTTCACCTTTAAAAAAATAAAAGCACATTTATTTGCAGGTGTAATGCCAGGCTCCTGCAGACTGTCTGTGTAGTTGTCTGCCTGTACCTCCGATATGGGCAGTTACTGACTGACAGGAACATCAATTAATTACCTAGGAGCGCTCATCAGTGCCCAGGCAGTTAATTGAGCACTATAAACCATCAGCCGCAAAGGCCGTCGATACTTGCAATTTATTCACAGAACTCTGTGAATGAATGACGCGGCCATGTGGGCAGAGCATCGCACGGCCACACTCTTTTTGAATAGTGACAGCGGGAGCAGGGAGAAAATCTGCAGCCCACTGTCACGGGGGGGATCAGGAGGAGAGGAGACAGATGCTGAACTAGTTACAGTATATGTTACAGCCTAAATATGGGTGTAACATATTCAGAGAGGTGAATTTAGATCCTTACACACAGTGCCCTAAGAATGTTAATAAAAGATGCAGGAGAGTGCACAAGTGTGCGTTTTTGTGCACATTCTTTACTCTCAGACCCCGCTTGCAAACTGTCAACTTGACTTTAACTTTTACCACCGATTTACCCGATGTGGATAATATTGGTCTGGGCATCTAAGCTTTAAATGACACTTGGTAACGAAAGGATCAATATATTTACATCAGCTATGGGCCACTGTACTTTCCGCTTTACACGTTATGCTTTCCTATTGAATCAGTTGAGTCAGTTTTCCTATTGAATCAGTTGAGTCAGTTTTCCTATTGAATCAGTTGAGTCAGTTTTCCTATTGAATCAGTTGAGTCAGTTTGGTTCTTTCATTGAGTTAGGAAAATTTTTTCCCAGCGAGAACAAGTTTGCTTGTCATGTGAACCATTTGCCAAGACTTGACGCGGTTCTATACGAAGGGGCATTATGTAGTCCCACACATGCTTTGCAGTAATGCACAATCCAAGAAAATTCTGTCACTGGACTCAGTTTTGATCTCCATTTGAAGTATTCCTGGTATTTCTGATCATTTTTGTCCAGTTCGAGGAGATAGGAAGCCAGCTCTTTTGCACTGGGGAAGTCGTCCACATGAATGAATGAATCAGATGGAATAAGTCTCTCATAGTTTTCTCGGGGTGGACCGAGAACCACGGGGACACATCCTGACGCAAATGCATTATGCCAGAGTTTTTCTGTTATATAGTCTGTGTGTATTGAGTTCTCGAAGGAGAAGTAAAACTTGTACTTAGAGACAACTGAAACGGTTTGCTCAGTGGCTAAAGATATATGTTGTCGACCGTAAATGTCTATTGGTATATAATTCTTCAAGTCCTCATAAAGCTGGACTCGTCTGGTATGGGGGTTCCAGTTACTGACGATCCAAGCCACCAGCTTAGACTTTTCTGGGATTGTATAGTTAATAGCAACTTCATTCTGCTCTAACCATCCATAAGGAGTAAAGATATCAGAGTCAATGCGGAAGGACATAGTGAGGTTGATGAGTTTGTCCATGAAGTGCAGATTTGGACTGTGACTTGGAGATTCCAAATTAAACCACACCCAATATTGTCCTTCAGGCCTTGGCACCTGGGGCATTTGGTCTTTGGATCCACATACATCCCTGTGATGAAGAACAACTGCATTTGCTGTGTTGTACAAACTACGGTTGGCTGTGAGGATGCACCGGGGACTATCAAAGGGTTTTGGACACTTATCTAATGAAAATTGAGTCCCAAAAGGCCATGTCCATAACAAGACAACAACATTCTTGGAAAGAGGTGGGGAATTCGTGCAGTTCGTCGCGATGGAAGCCTTGTTTATGATGCGGTTATTACTAATATGATTATAACCGAATAACACAAGGGCAACTAAAGTTTGGATGAGGAATATAGCAAAATAATGACACCGCAGTGCTGGTTGTTGTGCCGACTTCATTGCATACCTAAAAAAAAAATCAAGAACAAAGAGACAAAATCAGTGTTCAAATTAAATCATTTCAAGTATCAAAACATAAAAAAAAATAAAAGGAAGAAGTCCGAGTATATCAAATTTTCAGCTAAAAAAAATATTTCGGTTTTTGAACCTTTGTTGACAAGTTGATTTGCATTCTGGGACTTCACTGACCAGATTTTTCAGGTATGTTCAACTACAGTTACAAATTACAAAGATTTGTGATGGCTTCCATCTCTGGGTCTGTATCCCTTTAGCCCTGATCAGGGCCGGCCTTAGGTGTTCAGGTACCCTGTGCAAGCTAATCTTGTGTCACGCCCCCCCCCATCTTCACCCCTTTGCCCCCTGGTCACCTAAACATACACAAAGAGGCTGTCCGGGGCCCCTCTATCCTCTGCCGGGAGCCTGGGGAGCAACAATGAGAAAAAGGTGAGGCAAGAGTCAGCGCCGCCCCTAGGTGGCAGTGCGCCCTAGGTGGCTGCCTTCCTAATCCGCCTAGTGGTAGCGCTGGCCGGGCCCTGCTGCGACTCACATTCTGCGAGCTGTGATGGCCGCACGGCGCCCATGGCGCCCATGGCGCCCTGTGCGGCTGCACAGCTCGCACACCCCAAAGGCCGGCCCTGGCCCTGGTTCACACTGATGCGGTGTGGGATTCCCGTACTGCATTACAATTGCTTTCCGTTCATGAGAACAGCTGCGGGTGTCTATGTTAAGGTAACTACACCCCAAAAATGGTTCGGGAAACAGTACTATTGGCTGAATCAAATCACATGGGTGTAAACACCTATGTAATCCGATTCCAGTGCGGGGAAAAATGGCGCCTGCATCTTTCGTGCAATTTGTGGAGCGATTCCTGTCCACATCACATGCGGTTTTCTGCACCTCAATAGTGTGAAGCGGGGCTTAGATGTGATTTCCCTTGGAGTGGGATTTTTGTTTCAGGGGATCAGGGCCGATCCCACGTAGGGTGCACAGGGTGCATTGCACCCAGGCGCCTGCATAGGTGGGGGCGCCAATCATCTAAAAGACCCTCTAACAGAAGCCCTTCCTGTGTCCATAACAGAGGCCCTTTTCCAGGTCCCAATAAAGTACTCTGCTTCTCTTCCTGTATTTTGTTTATTTTTAGGAGATTATGTAAGGATTCCAGGTTAATGAAAACTTTGTGGGGGAGCATCTCTGTGGTTGAGACATTGCCAGAGAAACATTTGTAAAGGGGAGGAGTTAGTAAAATGACGACGCCCATGTGGGGGCATCAGAAATATTTCTGCAACCAGGCGCCTGTGACCCTAGGATCGGCCCTGCAGGGGATGCTCAAAATCTGATTTGTACCTTGGTGCAGACTTCTTGGAAAGTTAGTAAGCCAATCACACAAGCAGGAAATTACATTTCTTGGGGGCATTCTGTACACCATCATTGTACAGAACACCTCAAGGTTGTCATATTGCATTTTATAGAAAATTACAGAGCTGCAGATTGAAAAGGAAAGGTCATTTTAATAACATTCAGTTACAATATGACTTGTGTCACAATTGTATATGCTATATTATTTTTTTTATTTGTTTTCTTACAAAAGTAGAGTTTTCCTTGAACTGAAATCAAACAAACAGAAAATCACTCTGCAGACTGCCCCTAAGGCCCCTTTCACTTGTGCGGAACATATGTCCGCTTTTTCATCCTTACATTTAGGGATGAAATAAGGACATACATTAATCCCTATGAGATAGCCCTGTCAGTTGATGAAAATCTGCCGACACCTGATCTCATCCGGGTCCTCTTTGCTCCGATTCTGCAGACGGAGGAAAATCCTATTTTTCCATCCGTCTGCAGAGCGCATCAGGTGAACATGGACAGACGGTCTTGTGTTCATCCGATCCCCCCATAGGGTAGAGTGAAGAAAAGACAGGGCGGTCCCTGCACAGTGTGCAGGGACCACCCTGTCAGCTGCCGACTCAGCGGGGATGAACGGAGCGATCCCCGCTGAGCAAGCGGATACACATGTACGGATCCTCACAGTATCCGTACATGTGAAAGGGGCCTTAAAGTGGATGTAAACACAAAATGTTTTTTTTTATTTTTTATGTCACAATGTAGAGTATAAGATTTCCTATCATCTGTGCCCAGTCTTGCCACACAGAGTTAATCCAGCTCTGAGCAATCCTCTTTTATTGTTCAGTGAAAATTAACAGACTTCCAGATAAAAACCTGTCTAAATACAAAGTCCTTTCCTCTCTCCTTGCTTTGAGTGACAGGTTATTTACATATCTAGCTTGGACAGGTTTATCATATGTTATGTTAATCATAATATGAGGTGATCTACAGGTCATTGTATATTACCAGGATGTGTTATGTGGGGGAGGGGTGGATTTCTCACTTTTTATACTTTGAATCACCTCATATTATGATAAACATAACATAACATATGATAAACATGTCCAAGCTAGATATGTAAATAATCTGTCACTCAAAGCAAGGAGAGAGGAAAGGACTTTGTATTTAGACAGGGTTTTATCTGGAAGTCTGTTAATTTTCACTGAACAATAAAAGAGGATTGCTCAGAGCTGGATTAACTCGGTGTGGCAAGACTGGGCACAGATGATAGGAAATCTTATACTCTACATTGTGACATCAAAAAAAAAAAATGGGTTTACATCCACTTTAATTGTATGTAAGCCCCAAATTATTATTATTATTTTTTTTATCAAAACCTTTTTATTGACAAAAATAGTAAGTGATTGTATAGTACAAAAAAAAGGTATGCAGATCCATCAGAATATAGTCATTATACATATATAGAAAGAGAAAAAAAGGCAGTGATCTGTTATTTATCACATATCACATATAGGGTTTTGTGCAAAAACATAAAAAACAAAACAAAAAAACTAACAAAACCACCTGGGCTTGTTAATGGACATCTGCACAGAATGTCAAACTATCTACAAATATCTACAGTCCCAAGCTCAGGCAAACACCAGTAGAGCTTTTGGTGGGTTTAAAATCGTAACAATCTATCCATCCCCAAATTTATTTTAACCATGTTTGCCTTACCGTTTTTAGTTTTTGTAAGAAAATAATTATTCTGTGAGTAGCAAAATTTCTTACCTGGAGATTCTACCAGCACATCACTTCTTGTGGTAGATCGACAATGCCAAGCTGCTGCTTCACAATTATCAGCAGTGTTGTCAGCCTGCTGTGCCTGATTCTTAAGGATGACAATTGGGCCAACTGAAGAAGCATACACATCAAATGGACAATCCTGCTGTTAATTAATCACTTGCCTACTGGGCACTTAAACCCCCATCCTGCCCAGGCCAATTATCAGTTTTCAGCGCTGTCACACTTTGAATGACATTTGCGCGGTCATGCAACATTAGACCCAAATACATTTTTTTTTCACAGAGCTTTCTTTTGGTGGCATTTAATCACTGCTGGGTTTTTATCTTTTGCTAAAAACAAAGAAAGAAAAAAGACAAAAAAAAAAAAAACTGTTTCATAGTTTGTTCTAAAATGTTGAAAACAGGTGATTTTTCCTTCTTTGATGTGTGCTGATGAGGCGGCACTGATGGGCACTGATAGGTGACACTGATTGGACAGCACTGATGGGCATTGATTGGCAGCACTGGTGGGTGGCACTAGTAGGTGGCACTGTGGGGCACAGATAAGGCAGTGGCAGCTCTCTGTGTGAGGACCGATGTCCCTCTGACAGAAGCCGGTGATCGTTTTATTTCCCCCCTCACTCGATTAGCGTCAGAGGCGTCTCTAGGGGGGGGCCAGAGGGGGCCCTGACCCCCCCAACATTATGCTGTGCCCCACCATGTGCCCCCCCAAAAAAAAAAAAATTTTTTTTTTTTTTTTGCTTTTTTTTTTTTTTTTTTGGGCCGCCGCTGGAGTAACAGTCTCTCCTGAGAGGGAGAGCGTCCCCAGTCAGCTCTGCGGGGCATTCCTCCCCCCTCCCTCTGCTCGCTGACACTGCATAATGCAAGCGTTCACACAACCACAGCCGCCCGATCTGCTCCTTCCCCTGCATCCTCATTGGCACGGAGAAGAGCGAGTTGCAGAAAGGACTCCATGAGCACTGTGGGGGAGGGGGGCCCAAGCCTTCATCTCAGTTACTAAAAAAAACAGACTGATTTCTCCCGTCCTTAGGACAGGAGAACCAGCCTGTAAATTCCGAGAGTGGTGACTGCAAGCTGAGCCAAGTGTCAGTCTATGACACTCTTTTACAGCCCAGCGAGTCTAGCCACCCCCCCCACTCTCCTCACATACGAGCAGGGAGGAATAAAGCTCCTCCTCCTTCTCCTTTCAGTCCCGCCCACACTATCTCGGTGTGCTGTATCTGAAGAGAGGGGATGTGTGTTCAGGAAATATGAAAATCAGCAGCATGTGTGTGAATGATGCCTGAGATTCTAGCCTGGACCGTGGGTATGTGTGTGCACTGCAGACTGCAGTACACTGTAATCACTGAACTGAATTATCTCCATCCCTTCTGTCCCCCCCATCTGTCTCCATCCCCCTCTCCTGTTCTTTCAAGACATTCACAATTTACTTTCTGTAACGGTCACCACCGTTTACGATATTCCAATCCATCGCCCCACGACAGGTTATCCGACAGTCCGACAGACATCAGACACGACCCATTTCATTTCCCAGAATAAACGAGACAAAACAAGCTCTGGTACTGGCTCCAAAATGAATGAATGAATCCTTTAATGGTAACTTAGCTTTGTTATATACAGTACAAGCATGTTACAGTTAATCACAGGGACAAAGACACACTCCACCCACACATCACACAATGGGGGGCTTCATACACATTCTTTTAGATAATAACATTCCGATGAGTTAATTACTACTTATTACCCAGACGGTCTGGCTCCGCATTTAGAGGGGTTAATTACTACAGCTTGACAAGTCACATTCCACATCTTAACATTGTCATTAGCATACACAATGAACAGGTCTTAGGAGAAGACCTAATTAGCACAATGGACACAAAACAGTATTAGCATCACACAAAGGAATGTCTAGGAGCAGGCTCAATTAACACCTCAAAAGCATGTGTCCCCCCATTGGGGCAGAGGGGCAATTACAGAAGGATGCCCTGTGCGTCTCTCCAGCAGCTGGAAGCCAGTTTCTCCCAATCCTGACGATTTTCAGCTGCTGCAGGGAGAGACACAGACACGGGGCATCGTTCCTGTAATTGCTTGCCCGACACCGATCCCCCTCCCTTTTCTGCCTACGTCTGATCCCCTCCCCCATGTGCCCCCCTGTCACTGTGATGACAATTAAAAAAGGGCTAATTCACACAGGTTCTCTGTTATGTTTGTGTCCACTAATAATGATTTTAGTGTATTTTTTGTGAAAATATGGTCTTGATATATTCGGGGGAGGGGCCCTGCCAGGTAGGCTGTACAGGGCCCTGTGATTTCTAACAGCAGCCCTGGATGGATCACAGAGCACCTTTCTGTTTTATGAATGAACGATTAGCTCTGCCCAGCAGTGTCATACTTGCCATCATTCTGCTCATGCTCATTTTTCATTAATAGAAGTGAAAGATCACACAGCACTGCAACATTGTGTCATCCATTAGTCAGGCTGTGTATGTATAAAAGCAGCCGGCAGATAAACACACACAGCCACAGCACTCGGTCATCTGTCACTATTCTGAATGAACAATCAGCGCCACCTGTTCATTCATGATAGAAAAAGAGTGACTTTGAGTACTTGCAGTAAATTGAAGTAACTTGGAGTATTGGGAGTAGCTGGGTAATTTGGAACGACTTGGAGTAATGTGCGTGACTGTAAAGGAACTTGGGAGTAACTTGGCATGGTTTGGAGTACTGGGGTAACTTGAAGTAGCGTAGAGTACCGGGAGTGAATTTTTGGGATTATACCTATTAGAGTAGAAGGTAAAATGTGGAAAAGGAGTTGACCCAGTGCACATCTTGCGCCATATATACGTTCCATAAAAAAACACTTGAGGTCAAACCTTGCTGTGCGAGATGTGAGCTAGTTTTTTCTCTGGAAGCTCAGATCCTGGATCTAGAGAATCAGGTGGCAACACTGCGACACATCAAAAACCTGGAAAGGTGCTCTGACATTACCCAGCAGGTGCTGGCGGGGGCCAGTATAGAGGGGGGTGGGGATATGGATGTACAGGAGCTAGAGGTAGGTAGCTGGGTGACAGAAGGAGGGGGTGGAGAGAAAAACCTTAGTAAAAGTTTGTACATCCCAGCAAATATGCCAAGTTGCATGATGTTGGGGATATCAGCCCAGGGGTGGCATTGCTGGATAAGCCTCCCTTCTCTAGCTGCCAGGGGAATGTTTCCTCTGGTAAGGAGGGGGGGCAAGGATACAGGCAAGGTTAGGCATGTACTAGTGGTAGGGGACTCTTCTTCCTCTACGGCCTCTTCCTCTGCAGATTTGTCCTCTGAACCAGCAGTGCTCCATAGGCATTCAAGTCAGGCTCAGACGTGGTTGACGGCACACGAGCTTCAGCCAGGAATGGTTGTAAGCGACAATGGCACCAACCTTCTCTCCGCCCTCCGACAGGGAAACTTGACCCATGTTCCATGTTTGGCTCATGTCCCGAATTTGGTGGTGCAGCGGTTCTTGAGCAGGTACCCAGGCTTACAGGATCTCCTGAGGCAGGCCAGAAAAGTCTGTGGTAATTTCTGCCGGTCATACAATGCCAGTGCTCGGCTGGCTGACATTCAAAGGGAATGCCACCTGCCCACCAACCGCCTCAATTGTAACATGCCCACCAGGTGGAACGCAACGTTGGCAATGCTGCAGCGGCTGCACATGCAGCAGAGGGCCATTAATTAGAACCTGTGTGAGTATGGCACCAGGACAGGGTCAGGAGGTGACCCAGGTGACAGCGGTGTCTGTAGCCCACAGCAGCAGTCGGCCATGTTGGAGTCAGAGGAGTCCACGGAGCGCTGGGTGCCTGAAGTCGCGAGGACTGAGGAAGTCTCGTCGGAAGCTGCGGAGGGGCGGAGGACGAGCAAGAGGAAGCGCGTGCAGAAATTAATTGACAGCCCTGCTCCGCCCATGCTGGGCAGTGCGGGGCACGGTGAGCCTTTTATTTCTTACAGGACTCAGCGCGGTGACGCTATGCCTGCCGTAGGAGGAAGGGGACAGTCTGCCCGTGGAGCTTCAACAGCAGGAGTAGCGAGAGGGTTTTCTTCTCCCCAGCCAGGTGGGTCAGGCATGCAGCGGGGTCCGCCACGGGGCAAGGGAAGAGGAAGGAAGGAGCCAGTTGTGTCCCCGCAGCCAGCGGTTCAGCCTGCAGCCAGCGCCATCCCTGTAAGGTGTACATCTCCTTCAGCAGCCCCCAGAGCAAGCCGTGCCCAGGGGTTGGCAGGCGAGTCCATTACAGGAGCTCAGCTATCAGCCTTGTCTACTTCTTTAGAGCAACTTATAGCTTTAATCCGTGTACAAGCCGACTCTCAGCAAGAGAGGTCGGGTGTGTTACCCCCCCAGCATTGCAGGTGCTTGGTCAGCAATTTCTGCTGACAGCAAACTTATGCCTCCTTCTCCCTCAATTGCTGTGCAGAGTGCTCCTGATACTGTAAATACGCCAGACAAAATGTATGCCTTGTCTGCTTTCCCCCCTTGGCTTTCATGTAGCCAGTACATTAAAAGAAAAGATTTGGAGGGGGGAATTTATTGACTCTTCTTCTTCCTACCAGGGATGTTTATAAGTATGAAAAAAAAGAGGAAAAAGTGGAGGATGAACGCTGCAAACCTATGATTAAGTCTTTTTACAGTTGGTTGCAAGCCTTTATGGTTTATGCCAGTATCCTGTGTGAGAAGTTCCCGGAGAACAGTTGTTTACTATTCCAACATGTGGACATAATCTTGGAAGCTTATAGGAGCTTTACTGGATTTGCGTGGCTGACATATGATGAGGCCTTTAGGCAGAAGCTGGCTGTACAGCCATCCCTCTGATGGGGAGCAAAGGATGCGAGCTTGTGGTTAAATTTATTCTTACCCCAAAGGCAGCCAATTTCCCGCCCAAAGTTGCATCCACTTCAGGTTACAGAAAAGGTTTATGCTTTGCATATAATGATTCTCAATGTAAGTGGATGAATTCTTGCAAGTATAAGCATGAATGCGCTTTTTGTGCTGGTGCTCACCCGGTATCCAAGTGCTTTCGTAGACTTCAAGCACACCCAAAAGATGGTTTTTCAAAAGGCAACTTCACCGGTGATGCTTCCAAGAATGCTTCCATGGCTGCAAGTCTACCCAAACAAGCGGATGGCTTGCCTATTAACTGAAGGTTTTTCGTCAGGTTTTCAGTTACCAGCTTTTACTGGGTCGGGATGTTGTTTAGTAGAAAATTTACAGTCAGTCAAAGCTGCACCTCACCAGGTAAGAGCTAAATTATTAAAGGAAGTGAAAGCTGGAAGAATGGAGGGTCCTTTTGAGCACCCCCCCTTTAAAGATTTTAGGATCTCTCTGCTTGGTCTAGTTCCTAAGAAAGAACCGAATGAGTTTAGGTTAATACACCACCTGTCATTCCCTGTGAGTGCTTCCCTGAATGACCAGATTGATTCCACCGTGTCATCAGTATCTTATACCTCTTTTGACTCTGCGGTGGAGAAGATTTGTCGTCTAGGGAATCATGCGCTCTTAGCGAAAGCGGATATTTAATCCGCTTTCCGGCTTCTCCCTCTGAATCCAGGTTGTTTCAATTCCTTAGGGATTCAGTTTGAGAATCAATTTTATTTTGACACAGCCTTACCAATGGGCTGTTCGGTATCTTGCTTTTATTTTGAAGCCTTTTCAACTTTTTTGAAATGGGTGGTGAGTACGGTGGCCGTTTCGGATTGCCTAATCCACTATTTGGATGATTTTTTATTTAAGGGTCCAGCGGATTCTGGCGATTGTTTGAAGTTATTGGAAACTTTCCAGTTGGTCTGTGAGTATTTTGGGGTTCCTCTTGCTAAGGACAAGACAATTCTTCCTACCACTTGTATAAATTTCCTGGGAATAACGCTAGATACTTTAGCCATGGAATTTAGATTACCTGAGGACAAGATTTTTGGTCTGTCTCAACTTCTCCAGCTGTTCATGAGGAAGAGTAAAGTGACTCTGCTGGAAATGCAATCATTGCTGGGTCAATTGGCATTTGCTACTCGGATACTACCCATGGGCAGGGTTTTTTCTAGGCGTCTTTACTCATCTATTTCAGGCTTAAAAAATCTGGCTGCTCATGTCAGGGTATCGGTGGAAATCAAAAAAGATTTGTTAGTCTGGATTCAATTTTTAGAGCATTACAATGGGAAAACGATGTGGCAACAAGATTTTGTCCTAGATAGCGATTTCCTCTTACAGACTGATGCAGCCGGTTCAGTCGGTTTTGGAGCAGTATGGGGGGTCCAATGGTGCGCTGCTGTTTGGCAGGACAGGTGGGTTGCGAACGGTTTTTGTAAAAATATAGTTAGAGCTATTTCCTGTGGTCGTGTCTTTAGAGATATGGGGTCCTTTGTTTGCCAACAAAAGGCTTCTAGTAAGTACAGACAATAAAGGCGTGGCATTTGCTGTGAATAGTCTTTTATCTAAATCTCCTTTAGTAGTAGTTTACTTAACGCATTTAGTTTTCCTTTGCTTAAAGTGGAACATTTGGAATAAGGCGAGGTATGTTCCGGGAAAAAATAACGAGATTGCCGATTCTCTGTCTCGCCGACAGATGGACCGCTTTTTCAAGCTGCTACTGGTGGCAGAGAGGGTCAGGGTGCCTCTCCCTTTGCACCTATGGGATCTAATTTGATTTGTCAAAGCATTCAGAACTCGGTGGCCCTATCTACTTGGAGGAATTATGTTTCTTCATGGCTCTCGTGGGCAACGTTTTTAGGTTTAATGCAATTATCTGTGTCTGATCATTCAGAACAGCTAATTCTTTCATTTTTACACTCGTTAATTTTGAAGCGTTTTTCTTGGTCCCACATTAGTAAGACTTTATCAGGTATATCCTTTTTCCTGCACCTATACAACCTGCCAGCTTGTCATAATTGTTTCTCTGTTAGGCAGGTCTTAAAGGGGTACAGAAGAAGTTGGGCTACTCAAGACGTTAGGTCACCCATCACTCCGGGCATTCTGTCATGGATTTGTGGGGCAACCTCTTCGGTATGTTCATCTGGTTATGAAGCAAGTTTATTCAACTCAGTTTTTTCTTTAGCATTTTTTGGAGCTTTTCGGATCTCGGAAGTTCTTCCTTCCTCTGGAACTAGTGGTTCGGGAATACTATTTTCCGAGGCTATGGTTTCTCAGGACGGGATTAGAGTGTTTCTGAAGTTTAGCAAGACAGATCCTTTGGGCTTGGGGACATGGGTCCAATTAAAAAGATGCCAGGACAGTAGCATTTTCATAAGGATGGAGTCCCTGTGACGGTGTACCAATTTTCTGCTGTTCTGAAAAAAATCCTTGTGTTTCTTCAGTTAGGGCATTTAAAAATCACTACCCACTCATTTAGGATCTGTTCTACGTCCACAGAACAGAGGGGAAATCTTCCATTGTGTGCACTAGTTTTGGTGACCTGGGGGGGGTCCCCAAGAGATTCCCTTAATTTGCAGGATTTTCCTCTGGCTTCCTGTTTTGGCTATCGGACAGGAAGTTAAGACAAATCTCCCCAATGGGACAAATATGGCCATTATAAACCCTACAGGAGGTTATAACCCCCCTCCCTCCCTTTCGCTTTTCAAAATAAAATAAAAATAAAAAAAGCGTAGCACTACCCCCTGAGGAGCTGCTGGATTTTTGGGCGGCATATCACCTCATGGCTCCTCCGAAATTCCCAGGGGTGACTGATGCGTATTGCATATAGTAGAAGTAAAGGAATGTCCACGACAGGTGCTCTTTGCAGTGCTCTTTATTACCCTGCCGGGTAAAAACAGTAAACTTATGGTGAGGAAAGTAAAGTTGAAGAAGAAAGGAGAATAGCGGATTCAGGCGTAATAATATGAAACAGTCCTGCTCCCAAACAAAACCCTTCTATGCGCCACTCTTTAGCGTACCCGGACAGGCCTCTCTCACTGACCTGGCAGCCGGAGTATCACTCTGACAATTGTAGGATAAAGTCTCTGCCACACACCCTCCTTAGTGGACTTGAACTTGAGAAAGAGCCCCTGCCACAGACTCCCCTCGTGAGCCTCAGAAAGGTACCTCTGCCACAGGCCCTCTCTGGATTGAGTTTGTGTAGATATCCCTCTTTGGATAGGTTACGCCTGGATCTCCTTCAACTTGTCGCCCAGGTGCCGACTGACAGGTGATCAATCCCTTAGTGTGCTGCTACCCCGATCCCCGGTGGCGCTCCTCAGACCAACTCCCCACCGAACAGCAGTACAGCTTGGGATCTTCAGAAGTGGGAGCCCAGTCACCAGGCCAGCATGGTCCCGGAACCAGGAACACCGCGTGGCATGCACGCCCTGGCCAGGTAGGCCATAGCGCCGGGGCGCCGTGGTGTGGCCACCCTAAAGGTGGGTGCCACACTGGACGAAGAAGAACCAGACCAAATGGCGTCTGCCCCATAAATACCCTTCCCCAGCATGCACAGCAAGGACAAACCCTCCTGATTGACTGCTGGGAAAGAGCACCCAAACCTTGACTCCACTGCTGACACCTGCAGCACCGGGGCTGGAAGAACACCCCAGTACAACAGAATAGCCCGCAGCACAACCAAGCTGAGACAGAGACCCTGTTTTGCATTTAACAATCTGGATCAGAGTCCAACTACACTCTGATCTACCCTTAAATTTAACTAGCACCAGTACTATAAAGTACATAGGTGCTATAAAAGTTTTCAGTAGAGTCTTACTTTCATTTATGTGCACTGTTTACAATCATTAAGTTTTACCTGGCTTGTGATGTGTGTGTGCGCATATAATCCTTTTGCCACAGGACATGCTCACCTCTATCATTAAGCCCAATGTGGGTAAAACATGTAAGAGGGGCGTGACCGGTAGGCTGGGAGTTGTAGGCCGTTATTCATTTGCTTTACATAGAAGTTGAATACAGTGTGCAGCAGTGTCTGCATGCCATATTATATTTTGGAGCGAGATGTTCTCTTTCTGTGCCACCAGCTGAAAACAGAGCCTAAACCTGAGCGACTGATACTGCAGTCATAGGTGTGCACCCCAAAGCTCAAAAACACACTACCGATCACTCACTGTGTTCATTCAGAAAGTGAAGGGGTCAGTAAATTACATATTTACCAACTCCATCCCCACATTCATCCTAAAACATCCCTGCAGCAGCCGCCGGGAGAGGAGGGAAGCCAGCAGTGGTGCGGGAGGAAGGGGGGCTAGGTTAGTAGGGGAAATCTATGCCACACAGAGTGATTAGGGTGTGCCTGGGCATACCCTGTGCGCACGCCTATGACGGCGGGCTTGGAACAGCGCTGATCTGATAAGGTGTTAACGTGCAATTTTCAAAAAAATTATTAAAAAGAATATACAGTATGTGTCAAGGCCTGAGCTCGAATCTGGGATCTCTTCTATATCTGGCATTGATTCTTCTCACTGAACTATCTGGGATGCTGGACTTTTCCCTGCCTGATCCATTGGAAACCCCTCCCTTGTGTCTGAGATTTCTGTTGAATCTTAAACTCCTTGCTCCTTCCATGAACTTCCTATATAAGCCTTGCCTCTGCACTTCCTGTCGCCAGATTATTGTGGTCTGATCCTGTTAACTACTTGAGCTACTTCTATTGCTGTTTGGAAACTACTTTGGCTTGTGACCCCGACTATGAAACTCTCCTCCTGCATCGACCTTGGCTTGTGACATGTTGTGAGGATGCTTTTCTTCAGAAGAGACAAGGAAGCTGGTCAGAGGTGATGGGAAGATGGATGGAGTCAAATACAGGGCAATCGTAGAAGAAAACCTGTTAGGCCTCGTACACACGACCGGACATGTCCGCTGAAACTGGTCCGCGGACCAGTTTCAGAGGACAGATCCGATCGTGTGTACAGGCTAGCGGACAGATATCCAGCGGACAAAAGTTTCTTAGCATGCTAAGAAACTTGTCCGCTGGAGAGCTGTCCGTCGGACATGTCCGCTGGTTAGTACGTCTAACCAGCGGACCGAAATCCCGCGCATGCGTTGAATTGATTCGACGCATGCGTAAAAGCATTGAACTCGCGCGATAGAGAACGTCGGTGTCGTCTACGTCACCGCGTTCTCTGTCCGCGGGGATTTTGGTTTGATAGTGTGTACAGCCATCAGACCGAAATCTCCGAGCGGACATGTCCGATGAAAACGGTCCGCGGACCGTTTTCATCGGACATGTCCCCTCGTGTGTACGGAGCCTTAGAGTCTGCAAAAGACTTGAGCCTGGGGCGGAGGTTCACCTTCCAGCAGGACAACGACCCTAAACATACAGTCAGAGCTACAATGGAATGGTTTAGAACAAAGCATATTCATGTGTTAGAATGGCTCAGTCAAAGTCCAGACCTAAATCCAATTGAGAATCTGTGGCAAGACTTGAAAAATGCTGATCACAGACGCTCTCCATACAATCTGAATGTGTTTGAGCTATTTTGCAAAGAAGAATGGGCAAAAATGTCACTCTCTAGATGTGCAAAGCTGAGGGGGGCTGAATACAAAATGTATGCCACACTTTTTAGATGTTTATTTGTAAAATATTGTGAAAACCATTTATCATTTTCCGTCCACTTCACAGCTATGTGCTACTTTGTGTTGGTCTATGACAGTGATGGCGAACCTTGGCACCCCAGATGTTTTTGAACTACATTTCCCATGATGCTTATGCACTCTGCAGTGTAGTTGAGCATCATGGGAAATGTAGTTCCAAAACATCTGGGGTGCCAAGGTTCGCCATCACTGGTCTATGACAAAAAATCCCAAAAAAAAACATTTATGTTTTTGGTTGTAACATGACAAAATGTGGAACAATCCTGCTCCTGACACTGATACCGATACCCAACAACACACAAATTCTAGTTAGCATTGATCTCCACAAATGCTTGGGAGATGAACTCTTTCAAATTTGTCCACTTTGTGGGGGTCTCAAAAATCGTATCCTTTATTATGCCCCAAAAAGAAGCCCATAGGTGTCAGGTTAGGTGAACGTGGTGGCCAGTCAATGCCGCCATATCCCCCGATCCAGCGCTGTGACACCCGTCGAAATCTGAGTCTATCCACAAAAAAACAGACAGATGTGGTTCCCCATCCATCTGGCGAATTTGATGGCAGTCGGGGGTAAATGGACAGGTGGTCTACTTACATCTGACCGCCCATAGAGGAGAGCGGGGCTGTGTATGTGTTCTCTCTGCATAAGTGGAGTGGAATGGACACAGATCAGCCATCTGCCTGCTCAGCAGGGATCAGTGAACAGATTCCTCACTGAGCAGGCGGACCCCAACAGAACACACCCAGGCCCAGATTCACAAAGACTTACGACGGCGTATCTCCAGATACGCCGTCGTAAGTCCGAATGGCCGCCGTCATATCTATGCGCCTGATTCATAGAATCAGTTATGCATAGATTTGGCCATGATACGAGCGGCGTAAGTCTCCTACGCCGTCGTATCTTGGGTTGCAATAATTACGCTGGCCGCTAGGTGGCGCTTCCTTGATTTCCGCGTCGAATATGTAAATGAGCAAGATACGCTGATTCACGAACGTACGTACGTACGTACGTACGTACGTACGTACGCCCATCGCAATTAGTTACGCCGTTTACGTAAGACATACGCCGGCGTAAAGATAAAGCTGGTCTCTAGGTGGCGCAGCCCATGCAAAGTATGGACGTCGGAACAAGCGTATCTTTTTACGTCGTTTGCGTAAGTCGTACGCGAATAGGGCTATACGTAAGTTACGTTCACGTCACAGGCATTGAGCCAACGTATCTTTGGACGTAAATACGACGTGATACTGAGCATGCGCGAGCATGCGCCGTTCGTTCGGCCATGCATCTACATGGGGTCAAGCCTCATTTAAATACAACACGCCCCCTACCAGCCTACTTTGAATTACGCGCGCTTACGCCGGCCCATTTACGCTACGCCACCGTAACTTAGGACGCAAGTGCTTTGTGAATACAGCACTTGCCTCTCTAAGTTGCGGCGACGTAGCGTAAATATGATACGCTACGCCCGCGCAACGTAGAACGGCCGTACGTGAATCTAGACCCCAGTGCCTACTTCAGCGGTGGGGACAAATGAATGCTCCTTCTTCGGCGCTACACATCTGACACTGATACTCAGCAACACACAAATTCTAGTTCGCATCGATCTCCACAAATGCCTGAGAGATCGCAGCACAGAAGGTTTTTCACCTTAATGCACAGAATACATTAAGGTGAAAAACCATGAGACTTTACAACTCCTTTAGGAGAGGCATGCTTCATGTGATCTCATCTGTAAGAACTACATTTTTATAATTGTGTTTGCAGTTAACCGCGCCTTGCTGTCAAAGGGGAGTCTGAAGAGGAATGAGGCATAATTGTTTTAACAGTTTAAGTTGAATAAAGACATTTTAAAAGGTACACTGGTTTTGCCTCCCTGTTTGTAATTGGTATCTGTAAATAACCATCAGCTGCGCCTTTTTTGACCTCTCCTACCAAGCATGAGCTTCCAAATGTATACATTTACAGGGATGAGACAAACCGCTTAAAACTGGCAGGGGTACTTACAACAATCAACTTTTATTTATGTAAAACCTTTATCTCCAAACGAAAAAAACAATCCATCCACCCGTCGCCAATACCACCCCCACCCCCCGGTAGAGTCAATGGGTCATGGACAGCCGGGTCATGGATTGCACCCCCCCCCCCCCCCCCACGGGTCAGTGGGTCAGCGTGGCGGGCGGCAGCTTTTCTCCGGGCTGCTTGCTTGCTGCTCTGTTCCCCTACGTGTGTCTTCTCCCTCCTCTCCGCCATTAATCTCCTGCTGGCCAATCCGATCGGATCTCCTTTCGGCCAATTGGGTGACGGTCTCATGACACGCTTCCTGATTGGCCGGGAGGAGATTCAGTGTCAAAATAGAAAATTTTCATTCACTATTGTAACACAACTCCCCCCAGACTGACAATGCTGCTGTCCAAAGTTGCCATCTGTGCTCCTTCATCCAGAGTGGGGGCACTCTCATACAAGAGGTGTGTTACTGGCCAGAACACCAGGTGAAAACAGAGTAAAAAACCTTAAGGCCAGGTTCACACCTATGCAAATTGAGTGCGGCTTAAACCGCATCCAATTCGCAGAACATAAAATACATCGTTTTCAATGAGGCTGGTTCACATATGTGCGATGCATTTGCACTGTGCTTTGCCGCCAAACCGTGTACGTCTTTTTAGGCATTGCGTTGCGGCTCAGGTGCGAATTCAAGCCCATTATCTTCTATGGGTACGCAGCTGAATTCGCAGATGTGTTCAGTTCTCTTCAGGAATTTCTCTCATTCAGCTCAATACACTTCTCCCCCACTCTCCTCTCACCTGTAACTTCTCCCAGGTCTCCAAATTCGCATCTAAAAAACTTTGCTAATCTGCTGAACACTTCTCTTATCTCTCTGCAGAGATCAGAGAGCTGAAATTCGCACCACACTAGTGTGATTCCGGCCTTAAAGGGGTTTTCCACCTTTTCTTTACATTTAGGGTCCTTTCACACGGAGCGGACCGTTTCTGGGTCCGCTCCGTGTGTCCGCGGGGATCCCTGCTCAGCTGTCGGCGGATAGGGCGGTCCCCGCACACAGTGCAGGGACCGCCCTGTCTCTGCTCCGCTGTCCCCTATGGGGGACCGGATGCAGACGGACCGTCTGTCCGTCTGCATCCGGTCCGTTCCGCCGAACGGAAGAAAAATAGGGTTTCTTCCGTTCGGAAAAGTGGATCCCGACTGACTGATTAAGCTAATCGCCTTTCCAGCCCCTCGGCGGAAGGAGGAAGTGGGACAGGAAGTCCCCTTCTCCTGAAGCCCCCACTCCCCCCCCCCCAAAAAATTACATGCCAAATGTGGCATGTAAGGGGGCGAGGAGTGGGTTAAGCGGAAGTTCCATTTTTAGGTGGAACTCCGCTTTAAACAAAAAAAAATAACTGAGGCAGTCACTGCATGTAATGATTAGTAAGCTGCGATATTGCATTTTTGGTTGTGGGCTAGTACTGCTTTAACCAGGTTGATTGAGGGTTGTTTTGATTGATTCTTAGGCCTGGTTCACACCTACGCATTTCTTAGTGCGTTTTCAATTTTGCAGAAACACACAACAGTCCATTTAACATGGTTTACTATGGGTCACGTTCACATCTGTGCATTTTATGGAAAGGGCCAGGGACCAGCAGGTTGTGTTTTTCATTCCATAGATGGATTCAATGAATCAAAAATACGTACAGTATTGAAAAACGCAAAATGCACCTGGAATATGCGTCAACTGCCACCTGCATTGGTGTGAACTAGTCCTTACACTTAATTGATGATAAATCTACACAGTACAGACAGATTGTAATGCATCCTTGCCAACTGTTTCTCATTTGGAACCAAATCCCCCTGTCCACCTCATTTGTCTCTCTTTTTTTTTTTGTTTATATAGAATATGATGCCTCGTACACACAACCAGTTTTCCAGTTGGGAAAACTGCCGGGAATCGTGGCAGGAAAAATTAGAACATGTTCTCTTTTTTTCGGCAGTTTCCCTATGGGAAACACTGCAGTGGAGCATACACACGGCCGGGATTCCCGGCCAAAGCTTTCACAGCAGTTTTCTAGATGGGAAAACCTCTGGTGTGTACATGGGGAAAGTGACCGAGCAGGTTCTCCGTTTTCCCCCCGGGATTCCCGGCGGACTTTTTCACCAGGAATCCCGATCGTGTGTATGGGGCATAATAAAAATGTACTATTTTCTTTGTTTAGAGATAGGACATTATAAACAGTGTCATCTTAAGAGCATTATAGGCCCCCGGGCAATACAGTGCACAGGGGCCCTGTCTACACAATCACGCACGAGAATTTACTGACAAAAATCATAAAATTTACTGGCAGAACCACATTTTTTACTGCCAGTGCAAAAAAAGTACCTAAAATTACAGTTTTCAGTGCCGAACAATGCAAATGTCAGTATTTAAACTATAAACATACACAGTAGCTAGTGCTATTAGCAATGTGTTTAAGTTAAAAAAAAATGTCTTCATTGACATGAAGGTCAGGTTACTATAACCCAGCCAGCACAGAGTTTCCTCTTACATCAGAGTCTGCAGGATTCCCTCTTACAGTGAAAGGGAACTCTTATGTAAAGGGGAACGCTGCAGATCATGATCTAAGGAAGGAACTCTGATGTGGAGGGGGGCTCTGGTGACCAGAGACCACCTTATATCAGAGTCCACTGCTTTCTCTTTCCCACTTACATCAGGGTCCGCAGACTGAGTTCCCCCTTGCATTGTAAGGGGGAATCCTGCAGACTCTGATGTAAAGGGGAACTCTGATGTGGGGGGCACTCTGGTGAGTAAATACACTAAGGTAAGGGGGGTCACTAATATAGGAGGGGGAACCTTTATATCAGTGCCCCCTTACATTTTTTTACATCAGCAACCCCCCGCACTCGTGGAGGACCGGATCTTCTCTGTGATTTCCGCAAACTGGGCATGGGCAGTTCTAACCCGTCACTCTCCACAATTTTTTACTGGAGATGCTGGGCAGCCGGTGGGGCCCCCCAGGCAAGCGGGGCCCCCGGGCAACTTCCCAGCGTGCCCAATGGAAAAGATGGCCCTGATTATAAACAGAAGGTATTTAACACATCCTCACTTCCAGCACAAAACCCCAAAACAAGGAACTCAGTCTCTGCTTATGAGCGAGTGTGCGGAATCCCCAAAATAATTTTTACCCCTTTTAAACATCTTCGCATCTGGAACTGTTGGTGTATAGCACAAATTAAGTCTTAATTTTGTGTTTGAAATGTGTAATTTTGAAAAGCTAGTGTAATAGGGCACCATAAATCACACCGTATGCATTTCTTCTCCTAATGCATTTTCTGTTGAAATCAAAAGAAAATAATGTTTAGGCTCTTTCATTTACTGTACCTAAAAGGTTTAGTGAGATTTCTCGTAATTTCCCCCAAAAGACGGCTACAAATTTTTCCGGGGCATGGGAGGATTGTGTCTTTGGTCTACATACTTGTGCTAAAAATATTCACTCTTTCATCTCTGAAAGCTGGGGAGGTATGGAAATGGGTCATAAGATAACAAGGACATAATTAAAGTAGAGTAAACTAAACCCTCCTATCTGCTAAGGAAGGTCCCATCTTACTCCTTAAAGCGGGGGTTCACCCGCACATGACACTATTTCCCCCTAGATGGATGCTCGTTTTGTCTAGGGGAATCGGCTAGATGTTTTAAAATATGAGCTGTACTTACCGTTTACGAGATGCATCTTCTCCACCGCTTCCGGGTATGGGCTGCGGGACTGGGCGTTCCTATTTTGATTGACAGTCTTCCGACGGTCGCATCCATCGCGTCACGATTTTCCGAAAGAAGCCGAACGTCGGTGCGCAGGCGCAGTATAGAGCCGCACTGACGTTCGGCTTCTTTCGGCTACTAGTGACGCGATGAATGCGACCGTCGGAAACCCCTCGGAAGACTGTCAATCAAGAAGGAACGCCCAGTCCCGAAGACCCATACCCGGAAGCGACGGAGAAGATGCATCTCGAAAACGGTAAGTACGGCTCATATTTTAAAACAACTAGCCGATTCCCCTAGACAAAACGAGCATCCATCTAAGGGGAAAAGAGAAAAAAAAATCATCATTGGGTGAACTCCCGCTTTAAGTCGGCCATAAACTGTTTAAATTGATTCACATCATGTATGGGCAGGCGGAATGCACCAAATTGATCAATCAACTTGGGTACAACCAGTCTGCTGGATTTTACATGAGATTATTGCAAGTGGCTGTAATCACTGGCCCAGATTCAAGAAGCACTTGCGCCCACGCAACCATAGGTTAAGCAGTGCAAGTGCTTACTTGCTCCGGTGTAATGAGTGCTCCTGATTCAGGAACCTCGTTACACCGACTGCAGGCTAAAATCTGCGCGGCATAAGGCTCTTATGCCTCGCAGATTTTAGGCTGCATTCTTGCGGGGGCCGCTAGGGGGCGCTCCCATTGTGTATCAGCGTGTAGTATGCAAATTGCATACTACCACTCATTCACAAGCTTGCGCGGGCCCCGCGCAAGCCAGGTACGGAGTTTCCGTACGGCTACTTTTAGCGCAAGGCTGCCCCTTCTAATAGTAGGGGCAGCCAATGCTAAAGTATAGCCGGCCTTCCCGCGCCGTAAAATTTGAATTTCACGGCGTTTGCGTAAGTGAAACGTGAATGGCGCTGGACGCCATTCACGTTCACTTAGAAGCAAATGACGTCCTTGCGACGTCATTTGCCGCAATGCACGTCGGGAAAGTTTCCCGACAGAGCATGCGCTGTACGCTCGGCGCGGGAGCACGCCTAATTTAAATGATTCCCGCCCCCGGCGGGACCATTTAACTTGCGCGCGCTTACGCCGGGCAAATTTGCGGCGCGCCCTCGCAAATCGTTGCCCTGCTCCCCCGCAAATATCGCGCAATTCTACTTGAATCTGGGCCACTGTGTTCTCCCGGCAGGGACAGCTTCCCCAACTGGGAGAACACAATGGCTCAGCAGGAGGGTTTGTAGGGAAAAAAAATTAGCTGCGTCTATGACAGGTGTTTAGATCTGCAATTGTCACGGTGCTGCATACGTGTCCAGTTATGACACCAGCCTTTTGATGATGTAAAAAAAAAAGAAGGTTGACAAACAATGGAAATGGATAGTTATCACAAGATGTATGCCTTGAATGTAGCACACACACTGCACATGTGCTAATAGAGAGAATGTAAAGGAATCATTGCAGAAAAGATTGGCATGTTTGATTAAGAGTTTATTACCATTTAAAGGATAAGTTCACCTTTTGTAATGGGTTACATCCATATTCAGGGTGTAACATAATATGCAGGGCCGCCATCAGGGGGGTACAGGCAGTACACCTGTATGGGGTCCGATGGTCCCCAGGGGCCCGGCCGGAACCCCCCTTTTTTTGTTTTAATTATTATTAGTTTTTTTTATGTCAGCTCCCCAAGCCTCCCCCTCCAACCTCAATTCGCGGCTGCAGAGGACCCCCCCCCCCGCTTCTCAATTCGCGGCACCCCCCCTGCTTTTCAAGGGGCCTTCAAATTCCTGATGGCGGTCTTGTAATGAACGGACCAGGCAAGACGATACACTAACAGTGTGCATGAGACCTGCATGGCATTGGCTATCTGCTGGTATAACGCTTTACAGGCTCCTGCAACAAAAAATTATAAATGCACATTTTTTACCTGCAGAGTTTTTTTGTTTTTTTTTAAAGTGAACTTATCCTTTAATGAGAATTTCAAACTTGACTTTTCTTTTGGAAAACTGTTAAATTGGTGTGTTTTCACTTTAAGCTGTCCATAGTAACTAATTAAAATATTTTTTTCCTATATAATTAAACATGATTGGTTGGTACACTTTTTTTTTTTTTTTAACTGACCGCTAAGGCTTCATGTACACGGGACGTTGTTCAACCTCTCCTGAATGATTTAACTCGGCAGCTAGAAACCAGTGTCTAAAAACGACCATTTAGCTGAGTTTACATGCTGCATTTGCATCCAGAGGCATTTGAAAAAAAATATTTGTTTTGGTTAAAATTAAAAACATCTGTAAACGAAACGCTGCTAAACGCGAGTTGCCACGTTTAGCCGCGTTTGGCGCTTCAACTGCCTCTACACACAGCTTCTGAACGCATTTTCTTGGGTTCAAGAAAAAGCCTATAAACAAAACTGCCTAGAAACGACTATAAACAACTCTGTGTACATGTACATATAAGATAACATAGAGGAGAGTTCAGGAGCAGTTGAAAAAAATGCCCAACTGCTCCTAAATGTCCGTTTACCAGCAGCAGTGTACATGAGGCCTTAATTTCAGAAGTGAGCATGTTACCATGCACACGAGAAGCAAATGCAAACACATGTAAACTCAAGTTTTCAAAGGCAAAAACCGGCATTTAAAACGCCCGTTTTTGCAGCGAACTATGCAGCGTTTTACCGCGTTTGCGGCTATCAGCGTTCATAACAAAGACATTGTAGACCCTCCCAAAGCTTTGAAACGCAAAAACGTTTGCGTCTGAACCCAAAATGTTGCGTCTGAAAAAACGAGCCTAAACCCAACTGCTTTAAAACGCAAAAAAACGTGAATGTGTGCATGGACACATAGGATAACATTAAATGTGTTCAGGGGCAGTTGAAAAAAATGCCCAAATGCCTCTGAACTCGAGTTTACCAGCGTCTCGTGTGCATGGGGCCTTACTGTCAAGTTAATTGGCTTCTTATCCACCCTGACACTTACGCCATTATTTCTCATATATATCCATGCGTTTTTGGACAAACATTATCAATTCCTTTTAGCAAGTGTGCCTGGACCATCCCTTCTAGACCCTATAACTCCTGGGCCCTCCCAGTCACACCCTCTTCTAAACCAATCAGGTACGACCTTAACTGACCATATTACTTTAAAATATTAACCCCTAACAGCCCGGTTCTCCTTCTCACCCTGTCATGTATGCCCTACACTTATTCCGTTCCTCCCTTTGCTCCGGGCATTTCTTTCCCTACCTTTGTATTGATACTGAAAAAGAATGCAAAAGGCATAGGAGCAGCTGTTTATTTGCATTGTTTCTGTACAAGAATGACTCCATCAGACACCAACTGTCTACGAAAAAATCTTCCCTTCCCTTGTGAAGTGACAGGCTGTTACAGATCTTTGATAGGTTGTACCACCCCCTCTGGTTTACTGCAGGATCATAGCTGGACCCAATGAGCAACCCTGGGTCCTAGACTCCTGTCAAGGTTGCCTTGTAGATGATCCTGGTTTGCGTTGAGCTGTTCTGTTTGTGTATATATGCACGTACAATACAATCATGCAAGAATATGATATCATAAACATAAAAATGCCTTTTCTTTACAGTTTACATCAAGACAAACATACAGAGCACTAGTTATGACACAATTACCAATATAGCTAACCTGAATAACTTAAAGGGCATAAGCAAGATCTATGGAGAATAAGACATCTCAGGAGTCCAAGCAACGATGACTCAGGACTGTGAAATATTTAATATGTCTGTAACTCCGTCTGATATATTCTAATATGATTTTTAATATTTTTTAGTTAGCTGCAACAGATTTGCTGTTTTTTGTGTATATCATATATTTATTTATAAATATTCGGAGTATCACACTATTTAAAACATTCCATCAAAGTGTATGACCCAGCCCATACATTTTTTAGGTTATGGGTAGAACAGGTAAGGATTAGAAGCTCTGTTGGATTTTTGGCTAGATCTTAAAATAAATCTGTAAAAAGATATATGGGCTGCTTAAAGCGGTGTTCTGCCCCCCCCCCCCAAAAAAAAAAAACCACATACACATACTGCAGCTGCTGGCTTTTATTAACCCTACTGGCGGTGTTCCCGAGTCTGACTCGGGGTTAGATTTTCATGCTGCGATCGGTAACCCCGAGTCAGACTTGGGCTTGCCTCGCTGAATCCACAGGCTTGGTTTACTTACCTTGTCCCTGGATCCAGCGATGCCACCGCGCTGTGTGAGCGAGCGGGACCTCGCTCGATTCACACAGCGTCCTCCTGTGCCGCCAATCTCCGTTCCCTGCGACGTTACGACGCACGGGAGCGGAGATCTGCGCCAAATTCAAAAACGTAAACAAACACTATATATACAGTATACTGTAATCTTATAGGCTACAGTACTGTATGTAAAAAATACACACCCCCTTGTCCCTAGTGGTCTGCCCAGTGCCCTACATGTACTTTTATATAATAAAAACTGTTCTTTTTCCCTGCAAACTGTATATTGTCCATAGCAACCAAAAGTGTCTTTTTATGTCAAAAATGGTTTTAGAGCAGCTAGAAAACAGCGATAATAAATTATAATCACTTGCAGAATTGTGCGATAGCGATTTGTGGGGAAATTCGTCATAAGAAAAAAAAGTAATGACAGCGACAATTCTGCAACTGAGAAAATTTCAGTGATTTTGAGTTGATTACATTATTGAATAATTTTTATTATAATTATATTATTATTTGTTATAATTATTTATTATATTATAATTTATAATTTTGTTTTTAAAAAAATTTCATACCCGGGATCCCTACAACTCTTGTTTGGTCAGATTTAAGTGAGTTATTCCTAAGAATTACAGGCCTACAGTATAAAACTCCAAATTTCCTTGCAAATAATGGTACCGCTTTCAGCACCTTTTTTCTGAAAGAATCATACCGCCAGGGAGGTTAAATGGAGTCCAGCGATGTTGGCACCCGCAGCTGATGTTTCCATCAGCTGTCGGGTGCTGCCTTTGTGGGTAAGGCTACCTGGCATTGTAGCCTTTTGGCTTCACGCCGGGAACCCTACTGCGCAGGCACAAGGCTCGCTCCTCTCTCCTACTGGCCCAGTGAGGGAGGAGGGAGCCGCGGCCCAGACTCCCGAAGTGGGAAAGAATACCTGTCAAAGACAGGTATCCTGTCCCCCCTCCCCCCGAAAGGTGCCAATTGTGGCACCGGAGGGGGGAGGAATCAGATGAGCCTAAGTTCCACTTTTGGGTGAATGAATGAATGAAAACTTATATAGCGCAGCACATGCGAACTTAATCGCCTCTGGGCGCTTGTTGTTCCTGTCTCCTTTGGTATCAAAAGAGATGAGTCTTGATCTTTCTCCTGAACGTCAAGTGGTTCTCCTCCAACCGAATGCTGGTTGGTAAAGCGTTCCATAGTCTAGGCCCTTGGACCGCGAATCTCCTTTCTCCTTTGGACTTGTATCTGGCTTTGGGTATCTGGAGGAGATTTTGATTGGTGGAACTCTGCTTTGATAAAAACGCCTTTATTGACTTTCAACTCAATAAAACCAACTTGGAACAAGCAGCATGCGACTTCTGATCTGCAGATCAGTGGCCAAAGCTGGTTATACACACCGAGTTTGTTATTTTCATTCAACCAGTGGTTTGAATAAAAAAAATAATAAAAAAACAAACAAAAAAAAAAACGTCAGATTTCCGCATTCACACAAACAATGCAGGTATCTCCCTCGCTGTGCTATTGTATCCTGACAGTGGGGACTCCCCCCTCCCGGTCAAATCATTGGCTGCAGCAGCTGATCAAATGCTTGTTTTGCAGCAGAACCGTTGGACTAGGATACTTACCTGGCAGGGGAGACACCATGATCATGAAGGTGGTTCTCCCAGGGCGAGGCTCGGCCATTGCACTCTGGCCGTGCTGACCGTGGTGTCTTCCCTGTCGCTTCTCTGCCTTTTGGCTAGGACTAGGTGTGGTATCTGTTCTTATCAGTTGTCAGCGGAGCGCTGAAGCACCTTCTACATGGGGAGGGTGGATGCAATCCAATGACGTCATTGCACCTGGAAGGATGGTTTCAGCAGGGACTACGCCGTGCTGCCCAACAGATACTGGGGGCCGGCCCATGGTTGAGTCTGAGCCATCCGGAAGGGTGCTCCTGGTGAGGATGGGTGCTGCGCTTGGTCTTGGTCTTTTTGCCGAGTTCTAGTCTGGCCTTCTGGCTGGCTGGTGTAAGTGCTATCTCTGTCAGCGATCCGGTTGGAGGAGCTGGTAATGTCCTGGGGTGGAACAGGGTAGGACCATGCAAATCCGCCGGGTTGACGGAGGTTCTGGAGGGGCTAGTATTGGTGGAGGCTGCTAACTGGCCTGGCAGTTCTCCCCAAGAAAACCTTGAAGGGGCTCTCTAGCTGGCAGGGGTGGAGGGCTGCAATGGCCGGTCGGGGGGTCGGATATGGAATGAAAAGCCTATGGTGCATGTGCCCCTGGAGTGGCAGTCCAGGGGTATCTGAAGATCACTGTGTGTGAGGGACACATTGATTTAAGATACCACGGTCACTGCACCAGATACACGCTTTTTTTAGCACCTGCCTCCTGGGCCGGGCCTTTTGGCTAGGACCGGAGGAATTTTTTATTCCTGGCCGGAGGGCCTGGTCATTGTTGATCACAATGACCACTTCTTTTCACTCTCCTCTTCACTATCCCTTTCCCCCACTTTATTTCATTTAAGACTATGTTTGTCACGTTTTTTGTCTTATTTTTGTTTGTGCACGTTTTGTTCACTGTGAGATTATTAGGGTGCCGGTCCTCGGGCCAGCCCTGAACGTCTTTGGAGTAGGTGGACATGGCCTTCTGGCTTAGTTCACTTGCTCTCATGGGGTCTCCCTTCAGGGGAGCCCCACCTAGTACTGGGAGGGTTCTGTTTCGGCAGTCCTTCCGAAGAAGTTGGGTCCGTGTCGGCTTCGGTTGCTCGGACCACAGTACCTCAGTCCCCGTCTGGAACCTAACGCCCAGGGTTTGGGTCCCTCTTCACAGGAGAACCACTTGACGTTGCACCCGTCTGCACGTTTTTGTGAACACTCTTTATGTGTGTGCACATTTTTTTCTGCACCGGGTGGAGTTTTTGGATGTGTTCACACGCCATAGGCTTTTAAAAAAAAAAAAACGTTGGACTAGGATTGCCTTATGATCCCTTTAATCCAGGACACACATTAATTACACAGGTTCTGTGGCCGATTAAGGTAGTAATTAAATTCACTTGGTGCCTTATCTGCATTAAATCAGCCTCAGAACTTGTGTAATTACTGTGTCCTGGATTAAAAGGGATGATGTGGCAACCCAACGTTCATATTTATACAGTGACCAGTGCTATAAATATGCATTGATTACTGCATAAATGTGACTGGCAGGGAAGGGGTTAACCACTAGGGGGCAGGGAAGGGGTTAAATGTGTAGCCTAGTCAGTGTTCTAACTGTAGGGGGGTGACTGGGGGAGGTGACCGATCTGTGTCCCTATGTACAAGGGACACAGCATCGGTCTCCTCTCCCTGACAGGACGTGGATCTCTGGGTTTACACACAGAGATCCACGGTCCTGCTCAGTTACTGGGCAATTGCGGGCGCCGGGCACATGCATTGTGTTCCCAGTAACGCGATGGGTGCGTGCGCGCGCCCCCTAGCGGCTTTAAATGACAGGACGTTATATGACGTCCTGTCAGAACAATAGGGGATTCCGCCCGCCGTCATTTGACGGCGGGCGGGTGTTAAGTGGTTAAGTACCCTCAACAGGCCATGTTTGCAGGTTTTCCTTTATCTTGCACAGGTGCTTTACATCAGAGGCAATGGCTTGGTATTTTTCCCAAAACATGTCTTGTTGGGGGTACTTGAGGACAGGGTTGATAACCACTGTTCTACCATGTTTAACCTTTTTTCAGTCAAGGCACCCTGTAAAATTATGCACACTCTCAGGGCACCCCATTCTACAATGCAAGAAACTAAACCAATAGTTTTACATAATGCAACAGCATCCACACACATAGGACACCCAACCAGGGCTCTAGTCCTGCGGGAACGCGTGGGAACGGAGTTCCTGCACTTTTTTCACAGCAGGAACGCAGTTCCCTTTGCAGGACTAGAGCAGCCGAGCCACCCGAGCCAATCCTTCACTAAGCGACGATGCCCAGCTCGAGTCACTGTCAGGGGAAGGCGAACCTTAGTAATCCTTTATGTTACTGGCCGCTTCCTGTATATGGATTCATCGGGTAGTGTGCGGGTATTCCATCACTTCCTCGATGCCACAATGTCTCCTGGGAGCTTTTGTCATTGTTCCCAGGAGACATTGCGGAGGTGTGCCGCGAGTTATCGCAGGATTTAGAAAGAATTTGCTTAAAAAAACATGCGGTTTAGTAATTATGCATATGAGCGTATCATTTTTTTTTTTTTGGTGGGGGAGTGGATCTTGGGTGGGAGTTCCCACACTTTTTTCCCCAGGACTTGACCCCTGCACCCAACTAGGGATGAGCTCTAATGTGCTTGCTAATCACAGGCAGGGAAACATTGTCCCGATGGTCGGCTGCAGAGATCAGAAAACGTCTCCCTGCCTGTGATTAGCGCAGCGCCGTGCCGACTTCCTGGCGGGCTCTGCACGTGGAATATGCAAACACGCCAGAGCTCATCCCTACACCCAACAATAGAAGTGATTTATTCCTCCAAAACAAATACAGCTTTGCACACTGGTACTAGCTAGTATTCCAGTGTTTGTCTTCTGCCTCAGTTTCTCTCCCTCCCTCAGCTAATGTGCCTCCAGCATTGATGGAGAGGGGGAAACAAGAACACCATGTAATGGTGCAAAATGAAAACCTGTGGCTTTGTGCAACTAAGAGACAGGCTTGATCCACTCACTGGCATGTAACAATTTTGGGACAATTTGTAGGGATTTTGCCAAGGCTCTTCTGAAAAAGCCTGAAGGCACCCTGGTTGAAAAAGACTGGTCTAGTATACCGTTGTGTAAGTGAAACGTTGAGATAGCTTCTCTAATAACCTAACATTCAAATGACGTTTCTAGCCCCAAAAATTACAAAAGAAAAAAAGGTCTAAACATTACTACATCAAGCACCTTTCCAATAAGGTTAACATTCTCAGCTTGCCTGTTCCAAGAATACAAAATGTACTTGAGTTAGTAAAGTGGTGTACAGGGTCACAGGTTGTCTTTGTATGTCCCTTTCAAATAAATCAGAGCAAGGTATCCCATCTTAATTATAAGAGGTGAGCAAGCTTACAACCTTAGGCTGCATTCACACCTGAGCGTCGGTCATCCGGCGTTTTGTCGCGCGTATTCATGCTTATTTGTGCGTTTGCATACAGCGTTGTCCGACGTTTTTGTACTTTGACGTTTTTATTTTAGCCAATAGGAAAAACTATCATCTTTTCATTACTTGTTGCTATGTTGGTAGATTTTTTTTAATCTTCTGCATGGGCGACAAGTTCTATTGATTAAAGCGACGAAACGCCCGTAGCAAACGCCCGTTGTCGCGCAAGTCGCTTGAATCGAGCGTTTCCATTACTTTCTATGGGAAATGGAAACGCTCAAATAAGCCCAAACCGCCCGATACGCGCGAAAAAAAAGGGTCCGGAACTTTTTATGGCTACAGGCGATGGGCGTCAGCCTAGGTGTGAATGGGCTCTAAACTTGGTGCATGATGAAGCCCTGCTCAACATTGTTCTGTTTTTAATACTGTTTTTAATACTTTAATACTTAGGCCCCATACTCAAGACCAAACATGTCTGCTGAAACTGGTCCGCGGGCCAGTTTCAGCAGACATGTTCGGTCGTGTGTGGGCGCGAGCGGGCCGAATTCCAGCAAACATTTGCCCGCCGGGCCTTTTCCCAGCAGACAAATATTCCTGGACGTGTTTTAAAACCGTCCGCTGGAATCCTGCCCGCTCGGACATGTACGGTCGTCAGTACAGACCTACCGTACAGGCGCCCGCCGTCCCTCGCATGCGTCGAATGACTTCGACGCATGCGTGGAAGCATTTTAAAGGCGGGCCGCCCACGTCGCTGCGTCATTGTCGCGGCGACACCGCGTCATCGATGCGGCGACACCGCGGACACGCCCCGCGTATTGTTTACGCGCGGACTTCTGTACATGTTTGTTCGTGTGTACCCGGCCTTACAGATCAATTTATACCTATAATTATATTTATTTCCTTTAACAAAGGATTTAAACATTTCTTTAAAATGGATTCAAATGGCAAAAAGTGTTAATCTTTGGTAAAAGTTATGGGAATCTTTGTATTAAAATACTTTTAAATAGATTACTTAGTATAGCTAGATAAGTGAATATTTGCAGGGCATTGATTTTTGGCAATTAGTGTTTGGTAATTATTGAATTTATTTATTTTATTTTTAAACGCCTCATTAGCAACTTTTAACTGTTAGTCTCAGTTCACATATATGCAAATTTGATGCTTTTTTAACCACATCCAATTAGCATAACATTTGAATCAGACCGGCTTTCAGATGGAGACAGTTCACACACGTGCGGGGGAGGCTTTAAAAAGGGTCCTGTGTGATTTTGGGTCTGTTTCAGGTAAAAATTTTAACAGAACCGCACTGGAATGCTGCACTAAAACCGCGTCCGCATATGTGCGATCCCAGCCCTAAACAGATCCATCCTCAGCAAAAAAAAATAAAAAATCTAAACCGTTGCATACAAATATTCATTATTCGAATGATATATAAATGTTATTTTTATCGGGAACAGTTTTACCTTAACTGCAGGGTGTGTTCACCGCAACAATTATTTTATGCACGGTGTGCTTGCCAAAACAAAGTAATAAGTCTTATATATATATAAAAAAAAAAGCCTTAAAGATGCACAGCAGCACAAACACCAAAGCAATGAACCTGCCCTGACACACAGGATTACTCTAAAGTTACTGATAGTATTTTGCTGTCTTTACTTTTATTTTTTGGAGATGGAATACAAATGCATGTCTATGCTCATATTATGGAATTTTGAAAAAACAAAACAAAAAAAAACCAGCACTTTAAGCATTCTTATAAATCAGGTGAGTGAAATTAAATGAATGAAAAGCTTACCTCTAAAGCATCAGCACTGCTTAGACTGCCTCCAGTATATGCTGTTGAGGATGTGTGAAGGTAAGGTGCACTGGCTGTAAGGACTGGATGGACAAGTGTATTAGATGGGCGGAGGGAGGCTACACCTGGATAAAGTCACAAATTTTATTGACTTGAGACACAACTGCATAGGAGACTTTTAAACAAAGCCTTACAGAAATTCTATTATATCTGTACTATAAATACAAATAGCTATATAAAATTGCTTGTTCTGCGTCAGTGACTCCAGAAAAAACAAGGTGATTAGCTTTTTTTTTTTTTTTTGGTGAAATGGTCAGAAATGATAGCAAACATATTTTTCTCAGTACAGATCTTCTTTAAAGTGTAACTCTAGCTAAATCTTCCTATATATTTTTTTGTTTTGTATTGATGTTAGAACTAGTGGACCTACTGCTGGGTTTTAATCACTTCATTACTGGGCACTTAAACCCCCTTCGTGCCCAGCCCAATTTTGACGCATTTTGAATGACAATTGCACGGTCATACAACACTGTACCCAAATTATATTTTTATCATTTTTTTTCCCACAAAGAGAGCTTTCTTTTGGTGGTATTTGATCATCTATGCGATTTTTTTTTTTTTTTTTTTTTGCGCTATAAACATAAAAATACAGGATATTTTTTACTTTTTATTATAATAATATCCCATTTTTTTTTTTTTTTTATTAAAATTTCCCTCTGGACAACCACTAGTTGGACCCTAGGGAGTCAAGAATACATCTCATTAGCTTCACTCTTATTTTATTTTTTATTTTTCTATTTCTTTACCATTCCATGAATGGTCAAACGACTGAAGAGGGGAAAGATATGGTAAAAAGGGGACATTGAGTTTTTCCTTGATTATTCTCATGTCATATGGTTATATTAATGGGCTTTCCCGTTATCTGCATTTTTTGTTGAGTCTCTTTTTTTTATCTATAGGTTTTATGTTTGCGATTATTTGTATAAGCAATATAATCTGACAGAGCTCGATTGTTTTTTCTGTCTTTGTCACTTGTGCCTTATACAACTTTGTTTATTTTCAATAAAAAAATATTGAAATATAAAAAAAAAAAAAATTTCCCTCGGTTTAGGCCGATACGTATTCTTCTACATATTTTTGTTAAAAAAAAACGCAATAAGCGTATATTGATTGGTTTGCGCAAAAGTTATAGCGCCTACAAAATAGGGGATAGATTTATGATTTTTTTTTTATTACTAGTATTGGCGGCGATCTGCGATTTTTTTTTTTTTTTTTTTTTTTAAATTCTTTTTTGTCAGGCCTGCGATATTGTGGCGGACGTATCGAAACACTTTTGACACAATTTTGTATTTTGCAGTGAAGGGGTTAACACTAGGGACTGAGGAAGGGGTTAAATGTGTATCCTGGGTGTGTTCTAACTGTGTGGGGGGAGGGGACTGACTGGGGGAGGTGACCGATGCTGTGTCCCTATGTACAAGGGACACAGATCGGTCTCCTCTCTCCCTGACAGGACGTGGAGCTCTGTGTTTACACACAGAGCTCCACGTCCCTGCTGTTACCGCCGATCGCCGGCACCTGGCGGACATCGCGGCCGCCAGGCACACGCATCGGCTTCCCAGCGTTGTGCCGGGCACGTTGTTTCCCCGCTGCGCGCCCCCTGGGGAATGTCAACAGCAGGACGTCCAAAGACGTCCACTCGGCACTTGAGAGCCGCGCTGTGGACGTCTTTCGTCCATAGTGCGGATCCCAAGTGGTTAATCACTTTTCAGGACATCATTACAAAGATTTCTTCTCGCCAAAGCTGGCAGTAGATGGGTAGAATTTTTAATGAAACTTTGTAGGAAAAGAATGTTCCAAGAAAGTTTGCTTGTTTTGCAAGATAACTGAAATACATTACAGGTGATATCATTTGCTGCTCAGTGATTGCAGTATTCTAGTCTGCATCTCCCCAAGGTAATACATAAAACCTGGCCTGTTAGTGGGCCCTGAGGACAGGGTTGATGACCACTGGCTTAGTATACAAAAAAAAAAAATCGTGCTAACTTTAGTGTTTTTTATATATATATATATATATATATATATATATATATATATATATATATATATATATATATATATATATATATATATATATATATATATATATATGTTTGGGGGTTCTGAGTAATTTTCTAGCAAAAAACAAATGATGATTTTTACATGTAGGAGAGAAGTGTCAGAATCGGCCTGGGTGGCAAGGGGTTAGTTACCATAAGTAATATACAAATAATTATTATAAGCACTGTGATCTCATCCTCTCAGAGTGTGTCGATCTCGGAGTGTGTCGATCTTTTTTTTTTTTTTTTTGAGAAAGGGGCCTGGAGCTGCAGCTCCAATAGCCCCTATGTTAATCCGGTCCTGAGCGAGTTATGAGACGGGAGCGCTCGTTCTGGTAAGACTATACAAAAAACAACTGTCACTGCCCTTACCTATGACTGGTCTTCACAGCAAGGAGCATTGGAAGGGCAGACGCATGTCAACAAACACACAAAATAACCAAGCTTATAAAACTAGCGTTCATAATGGAGATAGCACATTCGTCACGCTGTAACGGACTGAAAAGCACGAAGACTAAAAAGCGTGAATCGTCTCTCACCAAACTTTTACTAACACGCGGTAACACGAAAGCAGCCCAAAGGGTGGCGCCATTCTAATGGAACTTCCCCTTTATAGTGCCGTTGTACGTCACCGTGCTTTGCTCGAGCATTTTTTTTTTCACGATCGTGTGTATGCAAGGCATGCTTGAGAGGAATCACGTCGAAAAAAACATTGTTTTTTTTCAATGGCATGAATAACGGTCGTGTGTACGCGGCATAAGTGAGTGAAATACATTTTTATTTTTGAGTGACCAGAAAATTCGAAGGAGCAGAATGGAAAAATTTTCTCAAACAAATTAGATTCTGTGTATGTGGTTTGCGTTTTGGTAAAGTGTTTTAATTTCAAAATCAAATGTTAAAAGCAAAAAAAAAAGATTTCAATGTTCTGATGCCACGTACACACGATCATTTTTCAGCATGAAAAAAAACTTTGTCCAAAAAATGACGTTTTTCCAACTTCATCATTGAGCCCTGGTTCACACTGGGTACGATTTGGAACGATTTGAGATGCGATTTGACATGTCAAATCGCATCTCAAATCGGCGGCAATTGTCGGCAATGGCAATGTCCTAATCAGTGCGACGCCGCATCTGCGATTTCAAAAAGTAGTTCCTGTACTACTTTTTGCGATTTCGGGCCACGATTTACATTAAATTGCGGCCAAAATCGCAGCCGCAAAATCGCGCATTTTACCGCGATTTTGAATTCGCGGCAGTGTGAATCTAGGCTAAAACGACATTGCCTACACACCATCGTTTTTTAAAAAATTATCTAGTAAAGCGTGGTGACGTACAACACGTACGACGGCACTATAAAGGGGAAGTTCCATTCGCCTTTGGCCTGCTTTAGCTGATTCCGTGTAAGTAAAAGACGATTCGCGCTTTTCTGTCTGTTACAGCGTGACGAATGTGCTTACTCCATCGGTAGTTTTACCAGAACGAGCGCTCCCGTCTCATAACTTGTTTCTGAGCATGCGCGGGTTTTTTACGTAGTTTTAGCCCACACACGATCATTTTTTTACAACCCGAAAAACTACATAGTTTAAAACGACGTTTAAAAATGCAGCATGTTCGAATTTTTTTTTTTTTGTTGTTTTTCAGAACCTGAAAAATTATGTATAGCCCACACACGGTCATTTTAAATGACGTTTTTGAAAAACAACGTTTTTTTCATGCCGAAAAATAATCGTGTGTGTACGCGGCATAAGAATCTGCATACAAATTTTCCTACGACTTTTTTTTCCTAGGAATTTTTATTTAAAATTCTATCCATCTATAGCCAGCTATAGGCTAGGTTCATACTTATGCGTTTGCGCGGGCAACATACCCTGCGGCTGCGTTTGCGCGGGCACAATAGCTTATTAATTTGAATGGGCTGCTGTACCTTTTGGGAAATGCAAGGAAAAGGTCCCACGCCATTTTCCAAAACTGAAGATCCATGGAAACGGCACAGCGTGGTGTCTCTGCGTGTTTACTCACATGGTAAACACGCTGCATTTTCCAATGCATGGGGTCCATCAAGAATTGATGGCGCATCTGCTAAACAGCACTGTGTCTTTGGTGCGGGAATGTGTGCAATTTGCATCCTTTACAAAAAAATGCACTGGTGGAAAATGCACAGATGTGAACGTGACCCATAGGAAACCATGTTAAATGGACTGTAGTGCATTTCTGCAAAACTGTGAACCAGGCCTTTAGTAAATCAATCCCACAGTGGCAATTGTTTTACCAGAAGTGAAGGAAAATCCTTATCAGGGACATATAAAGCAACCCCCCCCCCCCCCCCCCCCCCCCCTATTGAAATGAAAATAACACATTCTTATTCCTGTGTTCTTTTCTGTTTTTAACAAAGAGGGACCTACTTGAAAGACTGGTCATGGGTGTGGGTTAAAGGTGTGTGCTCCTCAGCCTGCAGGTATTCCGCACTTCCATACATATCAAATATTTGCTTTTCCTGCCACATGCATTGGTTGCTCCCATTGACTTGTATGTCACTACAAGACAAAGGGGCCATTTAGAGAAACCACAGCATGTGGTGCTAGGAGCAGATAATAAACACACACGGAAGTGTGGAATACCTGCAATGTCCAAGGTTACTATAGTAGGCACTGCTACTACAGTAATCGCTGTTAGCTTCTGAGTCCCATGCCAAGAGGCTGCCCTACTGCTTAGTGAACACAGGAGGTTGCCTACTCAGCATGGGTGCCAATGGGAGAACACCAGGGCCATCTTTTCCATTGGGCACGTTGGGAAGTTTCCCGGGGGCCCCTCTTGCCTGGGGGGCCCCACCGGCTGCCCAGCAACCCCAGTAAAAAATTGTGGAGAGTGATGGGTTAGAACTGCCCATGCCCAGTTTGCGGAAATCACAGAGAAGATCCAATCCTCCACGAGTGCGGGGGGTTGCTGATGTAAGGGGGGAGTGAATGCAAAAATGTAAGGGGGCACTGATATAAAGGTTTCCCCTCCTATATTAGTGACCCCCCTTACCTTAGTGTATTTACTCAATGGAAGGTGGTCTCTGGTCACCAGAGTGCCCCCCACATCAGAGTTCCCCTTTACATCAGAGTCTGCAGGATTCCCCCTTACAATGCAAGGGGGAACTCAGTCTGCGGACCCTGATGTAAGTGGGAAAGAGAAAGCAGTGGGCTCTCATATAAGGTGGTCTCTGGTCACCAGAGCCCCCCTCCACATCAGAGTTCCCCCCTTAGATCATGATCTGCAGCGTTCCCCTTTACATAAGAGTTCCCTTTCACTGTAAGGGGGAATCCTGCAGACTCTGAGTCTGAGAGGAAACTCTGTGCTGGCTGGGTTATAGTAACCTGACCTTCATGTCAATGAAGACATTTTTTTACTTTTGTTTAACTTAAACACATTGCTAATAGCACTAGCTATATGTTTATAGTTTAAATACTGACATTTGCATTTTTCGGCACTGAAAACTGTAATTTTAGGTACTTTTTTTGCGGTGGCAGTAAAAAATGTGGTTCTGCCAGTAAATTTTATGATTTTTGTCAGTAAATTCTCGAGCGTGATTGTGTAGACAGGGCCCCAGTGCACTGTATTGCCCGGGGCCTATAATGCTCTTAAGATGACACTGGAGAACACTGAATTATCTTAACCACATTCTGACCGCCGCACGCAGATGTACGTCGACCAGGGCTTTTTTTCAGCGGGAACGCGGGGGGACGCAGTTCCGGCACCTCCTGGACTGACTGTAATGGCAAGGGGTGCTGGGGTATGCTGCAGGGTGTTGATGCTCACTGCTGGGGATCTATTTTTGCAGCGGGGGTCTATTGTTGCTGTGGGGGACCTATCGTTGCTGGGGGTCTTATGTTGCTAAGGGGGTCCGTTGTTGCTGAAAGAGATATACTGTTGGGAGAGGGGTCTATTGTTGATGGCAGCCAGAGAGTCTATTAATGCTGGCTGTGCAGAGATCTGTTGATGCTGCCAGGAGTCTATTGTTGCTGGGGGGACATTTTGTTATGGGTGGTCCATTGTTATGGGGATCTATTGTTGCTGACTGCAGGAGATCCATTTTACTGTTTTTCTTGATATCATTACCAAATTCCATACAAAGTATTTGGCACCACAAAATGATACTTGGTTCTATATTGTCTAAAAGGGGCGGTCCTGGGAGGTGGGTAGAGGCGCAGAAAAGGGGTGACTTGGAAAGGGGGCGTTCCTGCACCTATTGTCTGAGAAAAAAAAGCCCTGACGTCGACACAATGGTACGGGCAGGCACATTGGCGTACCTGTACGTCCCCTCAAATTTTCCTCCCAGCGCCCACCGCGTGCCTCATGTGCGTGCTCACGGATCCCGGGAACTCGATGTTCCCTGGCGGCCCGTGATTACATAGTTACATAGTTAGTCAGGTTGAAAAAAGACACAAGTCCATCCAGTTCAACCACAAAAAAATAAACAAACAAAATAAAAAACACAGTAAAATCCCATACACCCAACTCCATACCCGCAGTTGATCCAGAGGAAGGCAAAAAAAACCAGCAGAGCATGATCCAATTTACTACAGCAGGGGAAAAAATTCCTTCCTGATCCCCCGAGTGCCCCCTTGTCCTCAGTGATGACCGTAAAGTGAATAACTCAACACCAAGTTCACTGTATGGACCTCCTATATATTTGTACATGTTGATCAAATCCCCCCTAATTCTCCTCTTCTCAAGAGTGAATAGATTTAGTTCTTCTAATCTTTCTTCATAGCTGAGCTCCTCCATGCCTCTTATCCATGCGGTCGGCAAAGGCAGAACAGGGGGATGCCTTTTGTAAACAAGGCATTCCCCTATTTTGCCTAGTAAACAATGCCACTGATGGCTGTTCCCTGTGATCGGGAACGGTCATCAGTGATATGTCACGTGTAGCCACGCCACTGACAGTAAGAGTCACGCCCTAGTACTGACTTAACCCCTGCAGCGCCACCTAGTGGTTAATCCCTTCACTGCCAGTGTAATTTTTACAGTAAATAGTGCATTTTTATAGCACTGTTCGCTGTAAAAATTACAATGGTCCCAAAAATGTGTCAAAAGTGTCTGAGGAGTCCGCCATAAAGTCGCAGTCACAATAAAAATCACTGATCGCTGCTATTACTAGTAAAAAAAAAAAAAAAAATTATTAATAAAAATGCCATAAAACTATCCCCTATTTTTGTAGCTGCTATAACGCTTATTGCGTTTTTTTTTTTTTTTACCAAAAATATATAGAAGAATAGGTATCGGCCTAGACTGAGGAAAAATACTTTTTTGAAAAAATATTTTTGGGGGATATTTATTACAGCAACAAGTAAAAAAATATAGCATTTTTTCCAAAATTGTTGATCAAATGCCACCAAAAGAAAGCTCTATCTGTGGGGGAAAAAAATAAGTTAATTTTGTTTTGGAGCCAAGCCGCACGACCGCGCAATTGTCAGTTAAAGCGATGCAGTGCCGAATCGCAAAAAGTGCCCTGGTATTTGACCAGAAAAATGGTCCGGGGCTGAAGTGGTTAATTGATGCAAAATGTTCTCTGATTGAGCCCTTGTTCACATTGGAGAGGCTTGCCATGTGATTTGACAGGTCAAATTGCATGACAAGTCGCACCCTATTCATGGCAATCACACTGTTAAAATCGATGCAATGCCAACTTTGAGGTGCCACATTTGAAAAAGTAGTTCCTGCGCTACTTTTGCCGACTTCGGATGTGACTTGCAGTGACATCCTTTTTTCTGAATGGTGCCTGTGCTGAGTGCAGGTCCTGTGCAGGGGTGGCTTTTGGTTTTGTGCTGCCCTAGGAGATCTGGGAGTCTTTAAGATCGGAAATCCCTCCTCTGCACTTAAAAGCATTCAAAACACAGGGATTGGAGTTTTTAAAAAATGTTAAGCTTTCGAAATTGCTTGTAATAGCAACTGAGCAGCTAGTAAGCTGCTCTGATTGCTGTTACAAGAGAGCGGACAACTGGCTCTAAAAAAAAATATACAAGTACAAATGCTTTTTTTTTTTTTTCTATTCTTTTCTTTCTGTTCTTGTCAATTCTATTCTTTTATTTTCTACTCTATTAAAATTTACTCTATTCGAATTTAGGGAAATGGTTATATTCTTTCTATTCTATTGTTTTTTAACATTCTATTCTTTTATGTTCTATTCTATTACATTCTGTACTTTTACGAAAACGAACCTCACATGTCTACTCTCCTCCTGCCTTCCCTTATACCCCCCCCCCCCCCCCCCAACTCAACAAATGTAACTCCTCTTGCTGAAACTAGGTCTGGGTGGGACAGGCGCAACTCCATCTATAATCATGGGCTGAGTTTAGGTCCTACCGCCTCTGATTACAACAAGGGCTACAGAACCAAAACATAGCGGCAAAAACCACTGGCCCCCAGGAATTGCCTGAAAATGTCAATCCTACAATTCAGGACTGCTGGGTGGTAGGGAAAAACTGTTAACACACAACAGAAAGTGGGGGAGATCTCTCTCTGTATCGCCAAAAAAAACTGTCCTAATCCTTCTCTATTCGATCCAAAACTAAAAAATAAATAAAAAGTTAAATGTACATTTTACTTGCTTTTGACATGCGATCCTCATTTTAACTGAAATGCATTTCTTATGTAATACACAGCCTCATCTGAAAGGCTGTGATTCATGAACCTAATAATAAAATTTTATGATGCTCATTTAAACACATAAACTTGTGATTAAAATGCTTTGAGGTTATTTTGTATGAATATTGGCAGTGAGTCCATTAAAAGATTCCGATGATGTGTAAAAATAGCATACCTCCCAACCTTTTGAGATGGAAATGAGGGAGACCTATCGGCAAAAGTATGCAGGCATAGGACACACCCCCTTGCCACGCCCCCTTAAAGGGGAATTGTACAAAAAAGATTGGTAAAACCCACAACTGCTTTTTTTTTTTTTTTTACCACTACTATTACTTTATATTGGCTTTTGGAATTTACAAATGCAGCAATTTAGAAATCAGATGAAAAGTTTAGGGCTGGAAAACACTTTTTGATAGATCCAAAGTGCATTTTATATACATCTATATAGACCAGACCAAAATGAGGGACAAATGAGGAGGAATGAGGGACATTGCTCCAAATCAGGGACAGTTGGGAGCTATGAAATAGCGCTATAAGAAACACAATTCTTGTTGCCCATAGCAACCACTCGGCTTTCAAATAAAAAAAATATTCTATTTTTTGCAACCTGATTTCTATGGATAAAATTGTTCCTGCTTGAATGTTTTCATACAGCAGCCCACAGAGATTGTGTAAAGATGAAGGCTGCGCAGGGGGGAGCATCTCAGCACAAGTCTTGACCATTGGAGGACAGGCAGGCTGTTGTCCCAGCACAGCCATAAAACTGACTATGCTGGGATAAATGCGTTTCAATGCCTACTGTGTTCAGTTTGAAATAGGGAAGCAGTGTGAATGGCAGGATCACCAGGTATGCCACAAAAAGGGAACCAGATGTATTTTAACACAAGTACTGTACATGGTTCCGCAGGCACATATCGGGAACACTTTTTTTTTGGGGGGGAGCAGATGCCTCTCAAAACAAGGAACCCGCTCCCACTTCTGGGTAAGATCATCGCATCGCAGCAAGCCCCCCACACCACTGCCTTGTGGGAGACACACAAGTTCTAGAAGACAGCAGGACCCATCAGAAAGCTCAGTGCGACTCGCCCATGTGCAGTAGGAAACGGGCTGTGAAGCCGCAAGTCTTTAAAAATCTGTTTGTAAGGACTCATCTCTTCACCTTGCATTCGAAGGGACCCAGAAGATATTAACCATTTAAGGACCAAGCTACAAAGACTGGCTTAACTTTGAGGCGGCGTATCGCATATACGCTACGCCGCCGTAAGTCAGAGAGGCAAGTGCTGTATTCACAAAGCACTTGCCTCCTAAGTTACGGCGGCGTAGCGTAAATGGGCCGGTGTAAGCGCGCCTAATTTAAATGAGAAACGGGGGCGTGTTTTATGTTAATGACTCGTGACGGCGCATGCACCGTCCATGGACATATCCCAGTGTGCTTTGCTCCAAAGTACGCCGCAAGCACGTATTGGTTTCGACGTGAACGTAAATTACGTCCAGCCCTATTCACGTACGACTTACGCAAACGACATAAAAAGATAGGCTTGTTCCGACGTCTATACCTTGCATGGGCTGCGCCACCTAGGGAGCAGCTTTATCTTTACGCCGGCGTATCTCTTACGTAAACGGCGTAACTAATTGCGACGGGCGCACGTACATTCGTGAATCGGCGTATCTTGCTCGTTTGCATATTCAACGCGGAAAACAACGGAAGCGCCACCTAGCGGCCAGCGTAAATATGCACCCTAAGATACGACGGCGTAGGAGACTTGCGCCGCTCGTATCTTAGCCTAATTTAAGCGTATCTGGTTTCCAAAATACGCTAAAATTTACGACGGCGTAGATTCAGAGTTACGACAGCGTATCTACTGATGCGCTATAAACAAAAATAGAGCGACAATTTTGAAAAAAAAAATATGTTTTACTTGTTGCTATAATAAATAGCTCAATTTTGAAAAAAAAAAAATGTTTCCCTCAGTCTAGGCCGATACGTATTCTACATATTTTTAGTAAAAAAAAAAAAAAATCGCACTAAGCGACTGGTTTGCGCAAAAGTTATAGCGCCTACAAAATAAGGGACAGAATCATTATTTTTTATTATTTTTTTTTTTACTAATAATGGCGGCAATCTGCGATTTTTATTGCAACTGCGACATTATGGCGGACACATCGGACACTTTTGACACATTTTTGGCGCCATTCACATTTATACTGCAATCAGTGCTATAAATATGCACGAATTACTGTATAAATGTGACTGGCAGGGAAGGGGTTAACACTAGGGGTGAGGAAGGGGTTAAATGTATTCCCTATATAGTGTTCTAACTGTGGGGGAAGGGGGGTGACTGGGGGAGGTGACCGATCTGTGTCTCTATGTACAAGGGACACAGATCGGTCTCCTCTCTCCCTGACAGGACGCTGTCTCTGTGAGAGCCGGCAATGAGAAATGATCTCATATGTTTACATATGAGATCATCTCTCATTGGCCGCACAGATCGCCTACGAAACGGTCACTCCGATTGGCCGTTCACGGCGATCTGTGATTGGCTGTGTCCAAGGGACACGGCCAGCACAGAAGTTCCCCGCTGCACGCTCAAGAGCGCGCGCGGGGAACGAGGAAAGGGGCGGCCGTAAAAAGACGCCGCCCCAGAGAAGTAGAACCACCCTGCGGCTGTATATAGTCGTACGGCCGTCGGGAAGTGGTTAAAAACGATCGTGTGTGGGCTCCAGAGCATTTTTCACGATGTAAAAAATGGGCATTAAAAATTTCGAACATGCTCTAATTTTTCACTACGTTTTTAACGTTGTAAAAAATGGTCGTGCGTGGGCTTTAACGACGTGAAAAAACGCGCATGCTCTGAAGCAAGTTATGAGACGGGAGCACTTGTTCTGGTAAAATTAGCGTTCGTAATGGAGTAAGCACATTCATCACGCTGTAACAGACTGAAAAGCGCAAATCGTCTTTTACCAACACAAACTCAGCAAAAGCAGCCCAAAGGGTGGCGTCATCCGAATGGACCTTCCCCTTTATAGTGCCGTCGTACGTGTTGTACGTCACCGCGCTTTGCTAGAGCATTTTTGTTTCACGATGGTGTGTAGGCAAGGCCGTTTTAACGATCGGGTTGAAAAAAACGTTGTTTTTCTAGACCATTAAAAATGACATTTTTTACAACCCAAAAAACGGTCGTGTGTACGCGGCATAACACTCTCACTCTAAGTTTTCATATGCGGGCGCTGCTCACATATGTGTGCGTTTTTTGTGCGCAAGCTCGTTGGGACGGGGCGCTTTAGAAAAAAAAAATCGTATTTTACTTAATTTTTTTATTTTGACATCGTTTTTGAAAAAAAAAATTGTCACTTTTATTCCTATTACAAGGAATGTAAACATCCCTTGTAATAGGAAAAAGCATGGCAAATATGAGGTCTGGAGTCAAAAAGACCTCAGATCTCATATTTAGACTAAAAAGCAAAAAAACATAAAAAAAAAATTAAAGTTTTTTTATGTCATTAACCACTTCAATACTGGACACTTTCACCCCCTTCCTTCCCAGGCCAATTTTCAGCTTCCAGCGCTTTCGACAATTGCGCAGTCATGCAACACTATACCCAAATGAAATTCTTTTCATTTTGTGGTATTTATTCATGACTTTAAGCAAAACTTTATTTATTCATGACTTTAAGCAAAAAAAGAGCGAAAATTTGGCAAAAAGAAAAATGTCTTTCTATTTTTATAGAAATCCAATAACATAAAATTTTGGCATAAATTTAAGCCAAACTGTATTCTGCTACATGTCTTTGGTAAAAAAAATCCCGTTAAGTGTATAATTGGTTTGTGTGATCATGTACAGATGTTTGCAGGTAATCACAAACATATGTGTGCAGATGATCAATGGGGCATGTGATTTTACTGTGTGGGGACGTGTGTGTGTGTAGACAGTGTTTTAGGGATACTATTTTGGGGACTTTGTGTGTTTACATGTGTGTGTGTTTACACTGTGGGGACTAGACATGTGCACAGCAAAAATTTTCGTTTATTTCTGTTTCGTTTCTGTTCGTTTATCATGATTCGTAACGAGTCGTAATTTCGTAAGACGTTAGTTATCGTATTCGTACTCTTTAGTATTTTCGTCACACTCTTTTTTCCGTTTCCGTTTTTTTCTGTTAGTTTATTTTTCGTTGAATCGAGATTCGTATTTTCGTTATATTTTGTATTCTGCCGCGTTCGTATTTTTAAAATGATTTTATTCGTTCCTTCGTTTTTACGTTAGTTTAATTTTCGTTGTTTTGTTATTCGTATTTACATTATATTTTCCATCATGCCGCATTCGTATTTTCGTAAAGAAATATATTTTCGTTGCTTTATGATCATTCGTATTTTCATGTCTAATTTCCTTTGATTGTAAAAACGTACTTTTGTAGATTTTATTACATTCGTAATTCTGTTAGAATACATTTTACGTTTATTCGACACACTACTCGTCGTAATTTTGTAATTCGTACTTTACTGTGATTGACTTGACTGTCTTAGTTAGCACACACACCCTGTCTAGAATGAAGTCTGACGTAGAAGAAAACTAAAATATGTCAGATATTACAAATACAAATCTAGAAATTAGATGCACTGCAGTCTAACACAGAAAAAGACACAAGGAGCCAGGAGGTAATGAGAAAGAAGCTCATTGGGGGAAGGAACAAACCTCTTCAGAGGAAAGGGACAGCGCTCAGTGGCTATTGGTCAATGTCCAGAAATATTTCAGTACTAACGAAAGCTAATTTACATTATTTTGTATTTTCGTTGTTTTCATTTCAGTTTTCCGAAGATTCGTAATTAATTTTTCGTTAGTTTTGATTTTCGTTTTTTAGTCTTTGTTCGGCATTTCGTTTTCTTTTCGGTCTTCGAATATTAGTAAGTTTGCATTTTCGTTCATTTTGTTTTTCGTAATTATTTTTTTTTTTGGGTTCGGTATTTTCGTTGTTTCTATGTTTTCGTTTCTTTCATCTTTCGTATCTTCGTTGTTTTTCATATTCGTTATTTTGAAAATATCGTTATTCGTTATCAATTGCGCTAAACCATTCGTTCATTCGTATGTTAACGAATCAACTAAAATAACGAAAATTGACGGAAAACGTATTCGTAACTTAAAAAATTGCACATGCCTAGTGGGGACACTAGGCTGGTCATCAGTGTGTAAAAAGCTGTAAAAAACATACTCACTGATCCCCATCCGGCTGCAGCGATCCCTCTCCTCTCCTCAATGACCACTTCTGTGTGAGGAGAGCCGATTGCCTAGCAACCGGATCGCGTGCGCCTGCGATGCCCCTTTTTCTGAGGGTTGTTCCTGAACGTCCACTCAGGAGGAAGCACCCAACCGGCCATATATATGCAGTGGCCGGGTGGGATGTGGTTTGTGCGGCTTGTGCTTAATATGGTTAATTGTATTGCAGTGGCAGCTTGTGCTCTATATTTTTTGTGGGAGATGGACGTGGTGATAAGTGCACCCCCCCCCCTCCCCGGCGAGACAGACGGCAGCGATCAGTGGCCTTACCTTAGTAGGTAGATGCTGCTCCTTGCTTCAGCTTGCCAAGGGAAGAGCCCGGGCCGTTGCTTCTCCTCCCGGCTGAACAGGAAGTGGGTCCTGAGTTGTAAGACTCCCTAGCCAATCGGGTCTCAGGACCTTCCTTCTGATTGGCCAGGAGGAGAGACTGGAAGACAATAGTGAATGTTAATTTTCTGTTGTCACACAACTGGGTGGCATACCTCCAAACATTTTGAGATGGGAATGAGGGATTCCTACTTGCAAACATATGTAGGGATGGGACACGCCCCCTTAAAGGAGAATTAACCAAAAAAGTTAATCAAAGCCACAAGAACTTTTTTTTACCCCTCCCATTCCTTTATATTGGCTTTAAATTTTACAAATGCAGCAATTTAGAATTTGGATGAAAGGTTTAGCACTGGGAAACAGTCTTTTTTTTAAAGATAAAACTATGTACTGTAGATCAGACCAAAATGTGGAACAGAGGGACATTGCTCCAAATCAGGGACAGTTGGGAGCTATGGGGTGGGCTTAGGGGGCAAGGCTCTAATCATGTGCTTCCAAAAAAAACATTAAAATCCATGTGTCCGGGGACCTGCATGTAGATTAGGGACAGGGCGCATGGATTAGGATCCCCCAATGGACGTGCGCCACTTGGGTCCCCTCAAAAACCTGGCTAAAACATTCCTAGTTAGCAACCCCCATGTCCTGACATGTTGCTAGGATGCAAAAACAGTTGTGGTTTTTTTTTTGGTTAACAAAACTGCAAAGATTTTTATCATATATTTGGGCCCCCTTGAATGCATAGGCTTTTTTTCTGAAAAAGGTGAACTTAGTCATTACCCAATTCAATGTCGCTATATGTACAATACTGTGAAAAAGTATTTGCCCCCTTTTCTGATTTTGTTTGTTTATTTTTTGTATATTTGTCACACTTGATTCAGATCATCAAACAAATTGTATTAAATAAACAAAATAATGAAAAAAACTGCATTTTGTATTTATTCGAGTTGTGTAAGCGGTAGTTAACCCGCAGCAGCTTTTTTTTTTTTTTTTACAAATCTAAAAGGCATAATGAGCTAGTATCCACTGCATACTAGCTCATTATGAAATGCTTACCTTGGAACGAGGCATGGGGAACTTACTTTGTCCACGCCGAGGGAGATGTCATCTTGCCTTGTCTTCTGGTTATCGCCGCTCCAGTGCTGTGAATGGCCGGAGCGGCGATGTCTTCTTGGGCCTTTAGCCGAGGAACCACCCTGCGCATGCGCTAGTGCAGTCAGCGGCTCATTGCGAGGGGAATAACTCCTAAACCGTACAGGTTTAGAGGATATTCTTTTTACCTACAGGTAAGGCCTTGTACTCACGGCAGGACATGTCCGATGAAAACGGTCTTCAGACCGTTTCCATCGGACATGTCTGGCCGGGGACTGCCCGGGGACTTCTGTTCGATGGCTATACACACCATCGAACAGAAGTCCGTGCGTAAACAATACGCGGGGCGTGTCCGCGGTGTCGCAGACGCGGTGTCGCCGCGACAATGACGCGGCGACGTGGGCGGCCCGCCTTTAAAATGCTTCCACGCATGCGTCAAAGTCATTCGACGCATGCGAGGGATGGCGGGCGGCAGGACATGTACGGTAGGTCTGTACAGACGACCGTACATGTCCGGGCGGACAGGTTTCCAGCGGACTGTTTTAAAGCAATGCCAGGAAACAGTTGTCCGCTGGAAACCTGTCCGATCCGCCCGAAAATGGTCCGCTCGGGCCAACACACGGCCAAACATGTCTGCTGAAACTGGTCTGCGGACCAGTTTCAGCAGACATGTTTGGTCGTGAGTACGGGGCCTTAGCCTTATTATAGGCTTACCTGTAGGTAAAAGTGGTAGTACAGAGTTTACTACCACTTTTTTTTTTAAAGTGTAAATTTTATTGTACATGTTCACAGCATAACACAGGAGCTTAATACAGTACACATTTTCATATCTCATGGAACATAAGGAGTCACAGCGTCATTATAGTACATCATGTTTACTACCACTTTAACCACTTCCATACCATGCACTTACGCATCTTCCTGCCCAAGCCAATTTTCAGCTTTCAGCACTGTCGCACTTTGAATGACAATTGCGCAGTCATGTTACACTGTACCCAAACAATTTTTTTTATCATTTTGTTCCAACAAATAGAGCTTTCTTTTGGTGGTTTTTGATCACCTCTGCGATTTTTATTTTTTGCGCAACAACTAAAAAAAGACCGAAAATTTTGAAAAAAATTAAGTTTTTATTTTTTTCTGTTATTTTTTTGGGTAAATAAGTAAGTTTTTCTACTTCGATTATGGGCACCGATGAGGTGGCACTGATGGGCACCGGTGAGGCGGCACTGTCGGACACTGACAGGCGGCACTGATAGGCGGCGCTGGTATGCGGCACTGATGGGCACTCATAGGTGGCGCTGATGGGCACTCATAGGCGGCACTGGGCACTCATAGGCGACACTGATTGGCACTCATGGGCGACACTTATGGGTACTTATGGGTGGCACTGATAGGTGAGCACTGGGCATGGATGGGCACTGAGGTGTGGCACTGATGGCATTGCTGGGCATCACTTGTTTATCCCAGTGCCAGTCCCATGTTGCCGGTCAGTGCCCCATGGGCACTGATTGGCATCTATTCTATTTTTTTTTACTGCCCTTCCCTGGTGGTCCAGTGTGGGCTTTCCTGGTGGTCCAGTGTCGGCTCTCCTCTACTCGCGTCTGTCAACGGCTCTTCCTGTTTACATCGTGATCAGTCGTGATTGGACATGGCTGATCACGTGGTAAAGAGCCTCCACCTCTTTACCGAGATCAGAGATGCAGGGTGTCAGACTGACACCCTGCATCACCGATCGCCGTGCGCCCCCACGAAATCCTGCAGGACGTCAATAGACTTCCAGTCAGGATTTCACAACCACTTCTCGGACGTCAATTGTCCATTGACCGGGCGGGAAGTAGTTAATGGTAAAAAGCTGCCCAAACCTGCCTGGCCCTATATGAAAAAGTAATTGTCCCCTAAACCTAATAACTGGTTGTGCCACTGCAATCAAGCGTTTGCGATAACTATTAAAAATGACTTTTTTCTTATTGTAATGTCATTTTGTGCAGGGACAGTTCTAAACACGTGCCACTTCACAGGCATACTATAGACACCCAGCAGGTACGATATTTAAAGGAATTTTTCTTTCACTTTAAGCATCATTAAAATCACTGCTCCCCAAAAAACTTCAGTTTTTAAAACTTTTTTTTTTGCATTGATACATCTTCCCCGGGGCAAGACCCGGGTCCCCAAACCCGTTTTAGGACAATAACTTGCATATTAACCTTTAAAATTAGCATTTTTGAATTCGAATGTTCGAGTCCCATAGACTTCAATGAGGTTCTAAAGTTTGCACGAACGTTCGGTCCGTTCGAAGGTTCTGGTGCGAACCGAACGGGGGGGGGGGGAGGGGGCTTATTCGGCTCATCCCTAATCCAGGTTTACATTTTTAATTTTTTTCCTTTATAAATTTAGTTTCAAATAAGGTTTTTTTTTTTTCCTCTGGCCATGCCTCCCATGTACTCATCTCCCGGGAGCTGCAGTCCCTTCTGGGTTTCCGGCCCCTCCCTCCACGCCTCACATGTCCATGCCCACGGGGAATCTTTTCTCATCATGGGCATTTTGGGAGGCATGTACGAATTGTTCCGTACACCTGAGCTCTGTCTGGCCTTGACTTTGGAGACCGTTGGGATTGGCGTCCTCTTAATCGTTTTTCCCTATGTGGGAAACTCGCCACCATGTGCACGCCGCCTCAGGCATTCGCCAGCCTCTTTACTATTACCATACAGTTAGAGGGGGATGTGTCCCCAGTCCGGCTTTGCCAACATGCCCTGACATCACGCATGCGCTGCTGATGTTTACCGCGGCGCGCAGCATCGTGCAGATTTCGGGTAGTGTTTAAGCTCCGTGACGTCATGCATGTGCTCTTTCACACGGCTGCCGTTCTGGGCGGCATTGCTCACGTTGTGGAGGTCAGGTCGTGGTGTGCATACGTTCGCACATGCACAGAGGCATTGCATTCCCTCTCTGACAGCTTAGCTGTCTCAGCTGAATGTGCATCATTAAGGGGGGGATCATTATCAGTTGGCCGCTACATATGGGGATGAGCCAAGGCGGCTCCTGTCCTTTCTCTGTATGCAAGCCGATTGGTGGTCTTCCACCATGAGGACGCTGTGTGGGCGGGGATTACACCATTGTCTGGTTTATTTAGCCCAGAGCATTATGTGATTGCAGTACAACCTGCCAAGTACCGGTCACCATTTTGCTAGTGTCTCCCTCACAGGGTAAGTCCTTTCATGTTCTAAGGGTTTTGATACCCGCTTGGCCCTCCCTTAGGGGAACTATTCGGTCTCTTATTTATGTTTTATTTTGCTTGATTTTTTGTCTGTTGGTTTGTTTTTGTTTTTTTATACAAGACATTGACACTATTAGTGAGTGCGGTCCTGTATATTTTTATATGGACATCATTTGTGATAATTGGCCACATAGTTTATACAAACATAGGGCCAGATTCAGGTAGAATCGCGGCGGCGTAACATATCGTATCGTTACACCGCCGCAGTTTTTCATCATCATAAGTGCCTGATTCACCAAGCACTTGCGTGAAAAATGGCGTGTGCCATTTAAATTAGGCGCGCTCATGCGCCAGACCTACTGCGCATGCTCCGTTTCGAAATTCCCGCCGTGCTTTGCGCGAACTGACGTCATTTTTTCGATCGGCGACGTGCGTAGCGTACTTCCGTATTCCCGGACATCTAACGGAAACGACATGAAATTTTAAAATTCGACGCGGGAACGACAGCCATACTTTATACAGCACATACGTGTGCTCTGTAAAGTTAAGGCACCAAAAACGACGACTAACTTTGCGACGGGAAACTAGACTAGCGGCGACGTAGCGAACGCGAAAATCCGTTGTGGATCGCCGTAACTCCTAATTTGCATACCCGACGCTGGTTTACGACGCAAACTCCCCCCAGCGGCGGGCGCGGTACTGCATCCTAAGATCCGACAGTGTAAAACAATTACACCTGTCGGATCTTGGGGATATCTATGCGTAACGGATTCTATGAATCAGTCGCATAGATACTCTGAGAGATACGACGGAGTATCTGAGATACTCCGTCGTATCTCTGCTGTGAATCTGGCCCATAGTCATCTTTATATGTGCAATATTTTTCCATAATAACAATATAAATGGGTGTTTAATGATATTGCACAGTACTTTATTAGCCTTACACATACACATTCAGCACCTTTTATTAATAATAATAAAAAAAATATATATATATATTCAAGATGGATACTTTTTGGCATTATATATTTTTATGAATTGCTGTGCATTGTTTTACTTTATTACACTAGTCTGCATATGTGAATACACCAGCACTCATTACAAATATTTTAGAGTGTATTCCAATATTTCATTTGTTCACTTATTGTTCTGTTAGGTTTTCATTATGGCTAATTTTCTTGATTGGACACGTGTGGGCATTCCCAGTCTGGGATTTACATCTTCCCCCTCCGGTTCTGGGTTCTTGCGGCTTTCCACTGGTTTCCATCTCCTGCCCTCTCACAGCTCCCAGGGGGGGGGGGGGGGGGGTGTTTGAGGCATGGTTGGCAGTGTATGCATTTATCCACCTATTTCTATTATTTATTTTTTTGGACATTCTATTTTTGAATTCTCTTTTACAAGTTTAAGGTAATATACCCACCCATTCACATTCATTTTTTAATTATTTAAAATAGTAATCTACTACACCAGCTAGTAGGCCAGCAGTCCTTCATTAATCGTGAGTGGCATTTTTTAAATTTATATGCATATTTTTGGCACATTTTTCCCTGTTTCCCCTCCCTCCCCCCCCCCCTCTTGTTTAATTGTATAATTAATTTATTTATTTGTACTTTTGATCTCTGGGCATCTATTTGTGTTTCTCCTGAAGAAGCAAGACTTCTCTCGCAAAATGCATCAAGACCTAGCACAGCCATCCTAGACTACTGATAGCCCCTCTGCATGACACATTCAGGTCTTATGGTATACGACAAAAATGCAAAATGTATCAGTATGTTGATATTCAATATGTTTCCTTCTCTCTTTTACTGTATTAATTGTTGTTTTTAAATGTGTGTTAAATAAATCATTCATACATTTTACTTGAGGTGTGCTCTTCAAAAGTCCCATGGGTAATTTTGTTTTTGTTGTGTGCTTACCTGTAGGTAAAATTAATATCTCCTAAACCTGTGCAGTTTAAGAAGATATTCACCTTGCATGCAGTCGTTGACGTCAATGGCACATGCGCAGTGAAGTCCGGCGTAAACCGCCAAAACTTGTCAGAACGGAGGGCTCCTGCACGCATGCGTGGGAGTGACAGTTCTTTAATAGCGGAGGGCGGGGCCATCCGTCACATGCGCGGGTGACCCCGTCCCCTCTCTGACGCAAGGAGAAAGCCAGGGTTACCTAATGACATGTATGGGTGACCCCGCCCCCGCTGGCGCGTTGCGGGTTACACAAGCTGTTTTTTTTTCAATGACTTATCTGTATTGCCGGGACCCGGCAATTCATTATAGCCGCGAGTAGTTTTAAATGGCTTTTTTTCCTTTTAGAATTGTAATTTTGTGCAGGGACTTTTCTAAGCACAGGAAACATGCGCTACAGTCATACTATAGACACCCCCAGGTACGAAATTTAAAGGAATATTTCACTTTTATTGTTTCACTATAAGCATTATTAAAATCATTGTTCCCGAAAAAATGTAACTTTTTTAAAAAAAAAATCTCGCATAGACTTTTAAAGGGTGTTCCGTGACTTTTCGAATTTGCAGCGAACACCCCAAATTGTTTGCTGTTTGGCGAACGGGAAATGTTCAACTCAAACAGATAGCCCATCCCTAGTCCTCATACAGTGTGTGGTGCCTTAAGAGCATTAAAGATTGTTAGGTAGATTCACAAAGAGTTAGGCCGGCTTATCTACAGATAAGCCAACCTAACTCTGAATCTAAGCAGGCCTATGTTTAAGTGTATTCTCAAACAGAGATAGAATGGCGCCAGACAGCCTATCTTAGGTTGCAATGTTTCTTTTGGCCGCTAGGTGGCGCTTACATTGCGGCCCGCCTAGATTATGGAAATGAGGGGATACGACGATTCACGAGCGTACGCCAGGACTACACCGTCGCATCCGTATGCGATAGATACCTATGAGGTGGAATAACAATGTTAAGTATGGCCGCCGTTCCCGCCGCGAGGTTCGAATTTTTTACGTCGTTTGCGCAAGTCGTCCGCGAATCGGGATTTACATGGTTTACATATGCGTCGAAATCAATAGGCCCGTACGGCCTACTTAGCCGCAATGCGCACTGGGAAATGTAGTCGCCCGGCTCATGCGCAGTGTAAAAAACGTCAAAAAACGTGAGGTCAAGCCTCATTTCCATACAACACGCCCCCCTCCCAGTCATTTGAATTAGGCGCGCTTACGCCCGCTCGTTTTAGGCTACGCCGCCGAAAATTTGAAGGTAAGTGGTTTGAGAATCACTTCTAACCTAAATAATTTAAGGCGGTGTAGCCTAAAAAGAGTAGGCTAGGCCGTCCTAATTTTAGGCGCCTGTACGTAAATCTACCCATCAGTGTCTGATTGAGCAGACTATCCACCTATGTGTACTTGGTTCACAGACTCCACTGTCAAAATATAATTTAGACCAGTGGTCATCAACCCTGCCCTACAGAGCCCACTAACAGGCCAGGTTTGCAAGATAACTGAAATACATCACAGGTGATATCATTTGCTGCTCAGTGATTGCAGTATTCTAGTCTGCATCTCCCCAAGGTAATACATAAAACCTGGCCTGTTAGTGGGCCCTGTAGGACAGGGTTGATGACCACTGATTTAGACTATGACTGATTTAACTGATGCAGCTAAATCTGAGCTGTACTAAGCTTTGGTTACAAAGGTGTTAATATATTCAAATAAGCTAGTAACACATAAAAACGATCAGAGATTGCTTCTGTACCCAGCCCCAAGCAAAGACCCCCAAGCAAAGACCTGCAAACAAAATGGAAACCATAAATTGGCTGCATGGGTGGCAGGGACTTAATAGAGTAGCATGAACCACACAGATACACATAGAATATATATTATTTTTTCATAAATTGCTAAAAACATGTCCATCAGGCCATCTATCTATCTATCTATATATATATATATATATATATATATATATATATATATATATATATATATATATATATATATATATATATATATATATATATATATATATATATATACATATACTCGCCGCGTACACACGACCGTTATTCATGTCATGGAAAAAAACGAAGTATTTCTTAACGTGATTTGTCGTGATTCCTCTTAAGCCAGCCTTGCATACACACGATCGTGAAAAAAAATGCTTGAGCAAAGCGCAGTGACGTACAACACGTACGATGCCACTATAAAGGGGAAGTTCCATTCGAATGGAGCCACCCTTTGGGCTGCTTTTGCTAATTTCCCCTTCTCATAACTTGCTTCTGAGCATTCACGTTTTTTTTCCCCCTCGTTAAAGCGTACACAGGACCATTTTTCACAATGTTCTGGAGCCTACACCCAACAGTTTTTCACGACCAATTTAAAAAATTGAAATTTTCTCGTCATGAAAAACGGTCGTGTGAACGCGGCATTAGAGATGCGATACGGATCAAATTAAATGGCCTGATGGAAATGTTTATAGCACTTTATGAATAAAGAATATGTTTTATGTATATCTATGTGGTTCACATGGTACTCTATTAACCCCCCGTCACCAATGTATGGTTTCCATATTGTTTGCATTATTACATTTATTGGAGTTCATTTGTGGGTCCCTTTTTCAGTCAATACTTTTTTTTTTTCCAGAAATAATATATTCCATTTGTCATGTGAACCATTTACCAAGACTTGATATGGTTCTATACGAAGGGGCAGTTTGTAGTTCTACACATGCTTTGCAGTAATGCACAATCCAAGAAACATCTTCCACTGGCTTCAGTTTTTCTCTCCATTTGAAGTATTCCTGGTATTTCTGATCATTTTTGTCCAGTTCAAGCAGGTAGGAAGCCAGCTCTTTTGCATTGGCAAAGTCGTCCACATGAATGAATGAATCAGATGGAATAAATCTCTCATAGTTTTCTCGGGGTGGGCCGAGAACCACGGGGACACATCCCGAATGAAATGCATTACTCCACAGTTTTTCTGTTATATAGTCTGTATGTATTGAGTTCTCAAAGGCAAAGTAGAACTTATATTTAGAGACAACTGTAATTGTTTTATCCCTGGCTAAAGGGAGATGTTGTTGACCATAAATATCTATTAGTATATAATTCTTTAAGTCATTATAAAACTTGACCCGTCTGGAATTGGGGTTCCAGTTACTGACAAGCCAAGCCACCAGATGAGACTTTTTTGGGATTGTATAATTAGCAGCAACTTCATTCCGTTCTAACCATCCATAAGGAGTATAGATATCAGAGTCACTGCGGTAGGACATAGTGAGGTTGATGAGTTTGTCCATGAAGTGCAGGTTTGGATTATGACTTGGAGATTCCAAAGTAAACCACACCCAATATTGTCCTTCAGGCCTTGGCATCTGTGGCATCTGCTGTCTGGATTGACATACATCCCTGTGATGAATAATGACTGCATTTGCTGTGTTATATAAGCTACGGTTGGCCGTAAGCAGGCATTTAGTACCAAAGGGTTTTGGACACTCGTCTAAATGGAACTGGCCACCAAAAGGCCACGTCCATAACAAGACAGTGAAAATCAATTCAGGCTTGGAGGGAGCTGCAGAATCAGTGCAGTTGGTCATGAGGGATACCTCATTTCTGATAGGTTTATTACTAATATGATTATAACTGAATAATATAAAGGCAACTAAAGTTTGGATGAGAAATATAGTGAAATAATGAGAACGTGATGATGACTGTGCTGGCTTCATTTCATACCTGAAAACAAATTGACAAAGACAAACCAGTTCAATATAAACAAATATGAGAACCAAACATAAAAAAAAAAAGAAAAAAGTCAGATTATAGCCAAGTGTCAGCGAAACTGATATTTCAGATTTAGTTTTTATTTTTAGCTGACAAGTTTATTTGCATTCTGGATGGAACATCACTGTCTTTATACGACCACCAGGTTTTCCAGATATGCTCAACTACAGTTGCCATTTCAAAAGCCATGAGATAATGCTGATCTCCCACCAATAGTTAATTGTTTAATCTACAATAAAGAAAATCTGTGCAATGCAGACACAACAGAGAACAACTTTATTGTTTGGGGTCTTGTGGGAAGGGACGGAGCAGACAATTTTAGGGGAAACATCGCCATGAGAGACTCCAAGAGTTGGTGGGTGAGGTGACCTCCCAATGCCTTTCTGAAACGTTTTGAGTTGGTTTGGACATTTACAAAGTAAAGCTTTTGACATTGTACAGTGCCTTGAAAAAGTATTCACATCCCTTGAAATTTTCCACATTTTGACTTGTGAAGACAATTGGTTCCACTAGATTTTATTTAGGGGTATCAGAGTAAAGGGGGCTGAATACAAATGCACACCACACTTTTCAGATATTTATTTGTAAATAAAATTGAAAACCATTTATCATTTTCCTTCTACTTGACAATTATGTGCCACTTTGTGTTGGTCTATCACATACAATCCCAAAAAATACATTTATATTTTTGGTTGTAACATGAGAAAATGTGGAAAATTTCAAGGCGTATGAATACTTTTTCAAGGCACTGTACGTTGACATTGTACTATTTAAAACTCAGTAAAACCTGGAAAGAATCATTATGCTGGTCCCTTACAATCTAATGTTACAAGCTGCTCGATTTATGTTGATTTTGTTTAAAGTTTATGGTGCAAGCTGAAATCAAACGGGAAACCTTTTCTCTGACTGTTCTTAAAAAACAACCCAAACCTATTTCTCAGTATACTGTATATGCCATCATACTATCTCACTTTATACAGTTTTTGTAAGTGCAACATTGGGCATTAATACTGAGTTGCAGAAATGTGTTTGGTCACAAGATGGCAGTGCTAACTAGTTATTGCCTAACTGCAATCAGAATACAGTTGCCAGGTGCTGCAACTACAAGGCTCATAAGCAGAGGTATGATATATAAGAAAAAGCCCAAAAAGGAGCTGGGCATTGGGGGAGAGACACACCAACCCAGAAGGAGCGTGTGAGCTGTGCTGTGTCAAGCTGTGCCGAACCAACTGCCATCTAACTTGCCTTATTTTTGCCTAACGCTATATCTGACTGCTACTGAGTTTACCCCCTTGAGTTATCTTCACTTCTGTTTGACTACATTAAAGGGCCCCAACATTGCAGAACACTGACCTGCAGAAATGCAGTGCCAACATAAGATTCCTGCCAACTGCCTCATCTGACTGCAACACCCCCAGGGGCTGGAATTCAACATTGGACATACTGCTGAGGCTTCAACAGCAGCAGTGTGCCATTAAAGTGTGATTATGGTACAAAAACAAGATCTGGGAAGCTTCAAGAAACATGCAACATTTTGGCAACTTTCAAAAAGATGAGGCAGGAATTAGTAATACAAATACCCTCCCTCCTAGATTGTAAACCGGCCCTCTGATTCTTCCTGCGTGGAATTGTTTTGTAATTTCACTGTCTGCCCTCATGTGGTAAAGCGATGTGCAAACTGTTGGCGCTATATAAATCCTATAAAACAAAAAAAATGGCCTGGCACAGAGCACTAGAGAAAGGGTTACCTATGGCAACAGTAATTCAATCCTACTAGATATATCGTAAAAAATCACAAATTTTATTGATGTATTGCAAAAGATTTTTTGGGCACAAGCAGAAGCCAAGTTATAGTAAAGTGCAGTTTCACTAAAAAACCGACCAATACCTGTTAACGGTTAGGAAATAATCACCACAAATGTACAAACTGACAAAAGACACAACATAAACACATTAAAAGAACTTCTAGACGCCGTGTATCAACACGCAGTCAGTCTGCTGTCAGATGAAAATTTCATCATAGTTTAGTGCTTTTTAATAAAGATTTACGACTAATGGCTAGTCATCAAATGGCAGGCTGGCTGCGTGTGGCTCCAAGGAAAAAAGGGGTTTTGAGAAAGAAGGAGGCGATCTAGTACAAGATAGATAGGGAATAATTTTATCGGGGGGCTTGATTTGCAACCGTATTGGTGGCAATTAGAGATTTTTTAATCACTAAAATTCCAACTAATAGGACTTGATCTATATAAAAGATTCTGTGAACGTGATTACTCACATGGACAAATTAAGCAAGCTAAAAAGAAGGTAGCTAGTAGGAATCATGGAAGCTTACTACATATAGAGACTACAAACCGGGCAGAGGAACCCCCATCTAATAGTGACCCTGTTAGAATAATAACAGCTTTTGGAGCCCAGTGGAACTTGGTACGTAATATTCTGGAAAAAAAGGGATCTTGACAAACAGCCAGGGATTTTCCAAAATAGTGAGCACATCACCTAAGATTGTAGCAAGCCTTGCCAAAAATCTAGAGGATATGTTAATACAGTCTGAATTCATTAAGGAACCAGACCCCACTGTCAGGTCACCTGTGGTCAGGTGACAAGTGCACCCCGTTGGGGTCAGGGATGCACCACAGGGTAGTGAACCCTATAGCCGACTGCTGCTATCAGAGAGGAAGCGTGAACCCAAGATTCCCCAGGGCGCGGAGTCTAAGACCCAGCTTTGTGTTCACCAGAGCCTGTAGTTGTGAGGATGGTCTTCGCCGCAGCTGGATGCAGGTCGCGACCCCTCGGATCCCCTAGGTCACGCTACGCAGGGAGAGAGTGGAAGCAGCAAGCAGGACAAGCGATAGTGATGGTTAAGCCGAGGTCAGGGCAACAGGCAGACATGGGTAACCGAGGGACAGGCAAAAGGTCAGGGTCACAGGCAAACAGGAGAAGTCAGGGACGAGCCAAAAACGGTACACAGGAAGGTAATCGTAGCACACTGCAGACAGGAACTTAAGCTAACAACATGGTTGAACAGCACTGCAGACCTGTAGTGCAACAGTTAATATAGACGTCCTGGGATGGCCTGGGTGGGGCCATACAGGAAGGAGAGGTGATAAAAAGGCAACCAGAACAGAGTCAGGCCTCTAATGAACAGATGGAGACAGGTAAGCTGCCAGACTTTATTGCATATCCATGACAGTACCCTCCCTCTTACGAGGCCTCACCCTTCCCCGCCTGGGGACAGGTTTAGAGGGAAACTTTAGATGAAACTTCTTCAACAGACGAGGTGCAAAGACCTCTGATGCAGGGACCCAAGACCTCTCCTCAGGACCAAAGCATTTCCAATGAACGAGGTACTGAAGCGAGCCTCTACAGAGTCGGGGATCCAGAACTTGACTGACCTCGTATTCCTGATTATCCTCAGACTGGCACCATGGTAGGGAAAGGACGAGAGAACTTATTGAGGACTAAAGGCTTCAGAAGGGAAACATGGAAGGAGTTAGCGATTTTGAGGCTTTTGGGAATCTGAAGTTTGAAACAAACTGGATTCAGTTTAGACGTTATAGTATATGGACCAATGAATCTTGAAGCAAGCTTCAGAGAAGGAACTCGGAGCTTGATGTTCCTGGTGGAGAGCCAGACTTTGTCCCCTGGCTGAAGAGAAGGCGGTTTACGCCTGCGGTGGTCAGCAAAGCCTTTGAATTTGTCGGCAGCTGCCCGAAAGGAATCATGAACGTCAATCCAGATGGAATTGACGGACTCCTGAGCTGAAGCCAAAGCTGGGATATCCGGAGAACAGGTCATGGGAAGCGGAAGTTGAGGATGTCTTCCATAAACTGGGAAAAAGGGTGTTCTCTACGAACTAGTATTTACATGATTGTTATGAGAAAATTCTGCCCATGGAAGTAGAGAGGACTAATCGTCATGATGAGCAGAGACTAATGTACGAAGAAAAACCCTCTAACTCCTGATTAACCCTCTCCGTCTGCCCATTGGATTGAGGATAGTAAGAAGAGAAAAAATCCAAGGCAATATTGAGGGATTTGCAAATCATAACTTGCTTCTGAGCATGCACAGGTTTTTCACGTCGTTAAAGCCCACACACGATAATTTTTTACAACCCGAAAAACTACATTGTTTAAAACGTCGTTAAAAAATAGAGCATGCTGTGAAGCCCACACACGATTATTTTAAATGACATTTTTAAAAAACATTGTCTTTTACAAGCCAAAAAATGATTGTGTGTACGCGGCATTAGGCTAACAACGATTATATCTGCTTTAAACTGGCCACTTTAAAAATCACCACATACCACTGTGAAATTAAGACGCTGGTCCCTTTAAATCCATCATGATGGATGGCATCCCCACAAAACAATAACGATATAAAGGGAGAGAGGTTTGCCATCCAATCATCATCCAAATGAAGCTACGTTATTTCCCATAGTGAAACGTGTTGATGTCACGACCTTTTCTTCACGTGACGCCGTCCGCTTGAGGCTCCCTGCCTGGAGGATGCTAGCTGTGGCTACTAGATAGCGGACGACATGCTTTCCAGAGCCGAATGCCTCTGACTATTCAGAAGGCTAAATATTTCCAGCCTCTGGCGCAAGTAACTTGACCTTACCTAATCCCTGGATGGGATACTGAAGGATTGAGACAACCAGTACAGCCATTGCACAGGACGGTAAAGTAACCTCACCATGGGGCCAATGTATTAAGCCCATGGAGGTTTTCCTGCAGCATGCAATGTAATGAGGAAGTCTTCCCTTTGTAAATTGTCAAAGACTGATGACATACTCAATAGGGATATTGTTACCCACTGCCAAGTTTGTGTCTGTCCGATTTAATCACCTAATCCAACAAACTGCCTACACCTTCAGTTCACCGGGACTTATTTGAGCCAACTAGTATGCATACTCAGGACTAGGGATGAGCCGAACACCCCCCCCCCCGTTTTCGGTTCGCGTCAGAACCTTCGAACGGACCGAACGTTCGCGCAAACATTTAGTACCCCATTGAAGTCTATGGGACTCGAACGTTCAAATTCAAAAGTGCTCATTTTAAAGCCTAATATGCAAGTTATTGTCGTAAAACGGGTTTGAGAACCCGGGTCTTGCCCCAGGGAACATGTATCAATGTAAAAAAAGTTTTAAAAACTGTAGTTTTTTTCTGGAGCAGTGATTTTAATGATGCTTAAAGTGGAAAAATTTTTGAAAAATTCCTTTAAATATCGTACCTGCTGGGTGTCTATAGTATGCCTGTGAAGTGGCACGTGTTTAGAACTGTCCCTGCACAAAATGAGATTACTATAAGAAAAAAGTAAGTTAAAACTGCTTGCGGCTTTAATGTAATGTCTGGTCCCTGCAATATGGATGAAAATCATTGAGAAAAATAGCACAGACACAGACAGTACACACACCACGTAGCTTTAGGTGCACACTGCAGAGGACACAGACAGTACACCACGTGAGAATACTGCAGCTAGCACAATCACCTGCCTGCCTGTCAGTAAATTAGGAAGAGCGGATCTAGCTAAACTCAATACAGTGTATAAATACATATACAACACCTGGGATGCATATATATCCCCTACACACTGTAACTCTAACTGACTAGCCTGCCTGCCTGCTCTATCTACCTGCAATAAATGACACTCTCTCTCTGTCTTAACCACTGCAACAAACTACACAACGCCGACTTTTATAGTGTGGGGTGTGTACTAAACCCCCTGAGCCATAATTGGTCACCCTGGTTTTGGCCAATTATGGCTCTCCGTTTTTTGCAAGCTGTGATTGGCCAAGCATGCGGGTCATAGTGCATGCTTGGCCAATCATCAGCCAGCAGTGCACTGCGATGCTGCAGTGAATTATGGGCCGTGACACGCCCCTCGAATTTGGCACGATCGGCCCATAACAATCGTAATTCGACAAACGGTCGAACATACGATGTTCGAGTCGAACATGAGTTTGACTCGAACACGAAGCTCATCCCTACTCAGGACTGCCTCTTTACAACCTTTCTATTTGTCTCATATCAAGTCAGTGGTGTTGCCCATTAGTTGGAATTACAGTACAGACCAAAATTTTGGACACACCTTCTCATTCAAAGAGTTTTCTTTATTTTCATGACTATGAAAATTGTAGATTCACACTGAAGGCATAAAAACTATGAATTAACACATGTGGAAATTATACATAACAACAAAGTGTGAAACAACGGAAAATATATTTCATATTCTAGGTTCTTTAAAGTAGCCACCTTTTGCTTTGATTACTGCTTTGCACACTCTTGGCATTCTCTTGATGAGCTTCAAGAGGTAGTCACCTGGCGCAGCACCCCATCACTCTCCTTCTTGGTTAAATAGCCCTTACACAGCCTGGAGGTGTGTTTGGGGTCATTGTCCTGTTGAAAAATAAATGATGGTCCAACTAAACGCAAACCAAATGGAATAACATGCCGCTGCAAGATGCTGTGGTAGCCATGTTGGTTCGGTATGCCTTCAATTTTGAATAAACCCCCAACAGTGTCACCAGCAAAGCACCCCCACACCTCCTCCTCCATGCTTCACGGTGGGAACCAGGCATGTAGAGTCCATCCGTTCACCTTTTCTGCGTCGCACAAAGACACGGGGGTTGGAACCAAAGATCCCAAGTTTGGACTCATCAGACCAAAGCACAGATTTCCACTGGTCTAATGTCCATTCCTTGTGTTCTTTAGCCCAAAACAAGTCTCTTCTGCTTGTTGCCTTTCTTTAGCAGTGGTTTCCTAGCAGATATTCTACCATGAAGGCCCGATTCACACAGTCTCCTCTTAACAGTTCTAGAGATGTGTCTGCTGCAAAAGGTGGAAGAACCTAGAATATGAAATCTATTTTCAGTTGTTTCACACTTTTTTTGTTATGTATAATTCCACATGTGTTAATTCATAGTTTTGATGCCTTCAGTGTGAATCTCCAATTTTCATAGTCATGAAAATAAAGAAAACTCTTTGAATTAGAAGGTGTGTCCAAACTTTTGGTCTGTGCTATATAATAATTAAAAAATCTCTAATTGCCACCAATAAGGGTGAAAATCAAGCCCCCCGATAAAATTATTCCCTTTCTATCTTGTACTAGATCGCCTCCTTCTTTCTCAAAACCCCTTTTTTTTTCTTGGTACCACACGCAGCCAGCCTGCCATTTAATGACTAGCCATTAGTCATAAGTCTTTATTAAAAAGCAATAACCTATGATGAAATTGTCATCTGACAGACTGACTGCGTGTTGATACCCGGCGTCCGGACGTTCTTTTAATGTGTTTATGTTGTGTCATTTGTCAGTTTGTACATTTTGTGGTGATTATTTCATAACCGTTAATGGATATCGGTCGGTTTCTAGTGAAATTGCACTTTACAATAACTTGGCTTCTGATTGTGGCTAAAAAAATGTTTTGCAATATATTAATATTTGTGTTTTTTGTTTTGTTTTTATGATATAGCTAGTATTATCCAATTACTGTTGCCATAGGTAACCCTTTCTCTGGTGCTCTGTGCCAGGCCATTTTTTTGTTTTATATGCCTTTTTGGTTACGGAAACAGCACCCTACACGGTGAATGATCTACTACTGGCCACGCTACTCAGGTGCTACGTGTGCTGAGCCTGCCCTTTGTTTCTTTTTATGCTATATAAATCCTGTATAATAATCATCCCTGCTCCTGAAACACACACTCTATAGCCTCATGCACTGGAGGCGCAGAAGAAGAGGACTAGGGCCAGCAGGATCCTTTGCCTCAGTGGCGTAACTAGAGACTTCAGGGCCCCGGTGCAAGAAATCATGAAGGGCCCACCCCCACCCCGAAAAGCCTGATTTTGATACTTAATTTTTTCACACTGTACAACAAAGTAAACAACTCTGTTTCTGATTTCACTTTAGGGGGGTGTCTGCGGCGACAGTGATGGTGCCATCCTCTCCCACCACCACCTGTGCCTCTTACTGATTCCATCCTCCCACCCATCTCATCCCTACCTCTGTTGTAGAAGTAATAGGGGGATAGGGATGAGATCAATGGTGGGATGAGATCAGTAAGAGGCACCCGTCCTCAAGTACCACCGCTGCCACCTCCCTCAAGTATCACCGCTACCACCCCCCCTCAAGTACCAGGTGTGGTACTTGGGGGGGGGGGGGGGGCTGCGGCGGCAGTGTTGGTGCCATCCTCTCCCACCACCACCCGTGCCTCTTAGTGATCCCATCCCCCCACCACTGATCTCATTCCTATCGCCCCCCAACACCTCTGTTGTAGAAGTAATGGGGAGATAGGATAAGATCAGTGGTGGGGGGATGGGATCAGTAAGAGGCACAGGTGGTGGTGGGAGATGATGGCACCAACACTGCCGCCGCAGCAACCACCTTCAAGTACCACCACTGCCAACTCCCTCAAGTATCACCGCTAACACGTATCACCGCTACCACCCCCTCAAGTACCACCGCAGCCACCCCCCTCAAGTACCAGTGGTGGTACTTGAGGGGTGTGGCAGCGGTGATACGTGGTAGCGGTGATACTTGAGGGAGTTGGCAGTGGTGGTACTTGAGGGGGGAGGCAGCGGTGGTACTTGAGGGGGGAGGCAGCGGTGGTACTTGAGGGGTGGTGGCTGCAGCAGCAGTGGTGGTGCCATCCTCTGCCACCAACACCTGTGCGCCTCTTACTGATCCCATCCTCCCAACACTGATCTCATCCCTATCCCCACCACCAACACCTCTGTTGTAGAAGTAATGAGGAGATAGGGATGATGAGATGAGAAGATCAGTGGTGGGGCCGTAAGGGGAAGGGATCAGTAAGAGGCACACAGGTGGTGGACGGAGTTTGGCATCGATTGCTGAGGCTGAGAGCTCTGTCACTTCTTGAATGACTTACCGTCGTCAATCAATCGATTCCGGGGCTCTGGAATTCCGATCTGTTCTGTCACCACGGGTCAGGTCAGTCAGCCGCCAGTCCTTCTCCCGCCACCCGCCAGGATGCCTTGCCTCATGCCTGGGTAGACGCTCCTCCCCCTTCTCTCATTTGGTGAAACTGAGTCCGCCCCGCCTCCCTACATCGCTGTGTCTCTGGATAGGCAGGGGCGGTCCACTCAGTGAGTGTCAGTGTATTGCGTTGCCTCTGTGTGTGCCTCAGCTCAGCCTGCTCTCTCTGCATTCCTCACCTCCGCGTTGCGGCAGAACGAACAGCACGCGGGCGCCGCACCAGTGACAGTCAGGACAGGTGGGCCATTCACACAGGTGACTTTATGGAATTACAGGGCCCAGTCGCCACTGCTTTGCCTAATGCCTCCATCCTTGTGGGTCAGAGAAGGGTTGGGGAGCTGGTGGGGAAATAAAGAAGGCAATGGTGCAGACTTTAAAGGAGGTATTTCGCCCCTCCTAAACCCGGGGAGCTGTACGTGGTAGGATAAAATTGATAAAATGACATTAAAACATATTTCTTTTCCATAAAACAGATAATAAAATAAAATTTGCTTACTTTTTATTTCTAAAAAAAATCCTCTGCATTTACTTTCAGAAGTTTTCCCTGTCCATGCTGACACACTGCTGTTCCTGCTTTGTACATCAACTGTACATGCAGTGTTTTGAGAGCCACACACAGGTAGCTGGAGGAAACTTTCAAAATTAAAACGCAAATGAGGAATTTCATAGAGAAAAAAATATATAAGAACGTGTATTTGCTATTAGATGCTTTTTGGGGAAAAAATGTCATTTAAAAGCTAAGTTCACCTTTTAGGAAAAAAAAAAAAAAAAAAAGGCACATATTTTTACAGGGGGAAAAAAAGTACATTTATTATTTTCCCCTACAGGATCCTGAAATGCATTGCACCAATGATCAGCAGATCACATGTGTAACATCAGACTGCACACTCCCTCCAGCTTTGTGCCCGTACCTCCATGCAGGCTATCGGTTACAAAGCTGGCGGATACATGATTGTTCTATGTGGGTGCTTATCAGCACAGTCCATTGAGAACTACAAGTCTACCACAGTGGCAGACAGGACTTGTATATTTTCTATTCAAAGATCCCTGTGAATGAATTATGTGGCTGTGTGAGTGGAGCCCTGCACACCCATGCCGTTTTTAAAATGTGACAGTTGGAACAGGGAGAATAACCCTTGTCTGCTGTCACAAGGGGATTGGGGTGATAAGCGGGTCACCAACATGTTAGACCCTAAATATGGGTGTAAGATTCTGAAGGTGAAAGTATTCTGAAAGTATTGTCCTCAGTGCACTCTGCTGTAAGTAATTTGTGGCAAATTCTATCTTTCATGCTCAAACACATGTGAACCGCAGGATTCAGGACATGAATGAGAGAGATCGCTATTGGGTGGCCACCCTATCAGGCCCCCAATACATGTGTGCTGCTGGATGTCCCTTTAAGCTACCCAGCAGCACACTCCAACTCTGCTGCACAGCCTGCGTTTTTTCCTCTCTCTCCTGCCGCAATTGACTATACAGGAAAGAGTGCAGCCTAGGAATCTGATTTTCTGCTGTTAAACCCACCCCTGGCAACAGGGAAGGGAGGACTTGCCAGGACCAAAAAGACTTCCTATTGGCTGCCACACTGCTACTGTTCAAGCCCCCTGTTCACAACCCATATGGTGGGACAGTTAAACCAGGATATGCAAGGAGAGTTGGTGTATGAACCACGGGATAATTTGGAGAAAACTTAGGCGCAAGTAGCAAGGGGACTGTTTTTTTTAGGAGGCAATCGGCTTTTATGTAAAAAGCCATCATAGTGGCTAATTAGCTGCTGGACGGCTTTTACAGGAGGCGGGAGAGGTTTTCCCCTCCCACCAGTACCTCTCCTGTCCCAATGGAGAGCCTGAAATGAAGCTGGCTTCCACAGGCTTACCATAGAGCTTGTCGAGGACCAGAAGGTCCCAGATGAGCTCTATGGTATAGGAAACCAGAAACCGCACCATTTTTTAAAGAGTGAAAGCATTTGTTCACACTGATCTTGCTGTGATCAGATGCTTTTAAGGGCAGAGGAGACATCTGGGGTCTAATAGACCCCAGATCTCTCCATAAAGAGTACCTGTCACTGTCTATTGCTGTCACAAGGGATGTTTATCTTGTGACAACAATAAAAGCAATAAAAAAAGTTAGGAAACAGTGTAAAAAAATATATATTTTAAATTGCAAAAACACCATTTTATTCTCTAGGACATCTGCTAGATCAGTGTTTCTCAACTCCAGTCCTCGAGGCGCCCCAACAGGTCATGTTTTCTGGATTTCCCTCAGATAAAACGGCTGTGGTAACTGCTAAGGCAGTGAAACTGATCAAATCACCTGTGCAAAATAATGGAAAGCCTGAAAACATGACCTGTTGGGGCGCCTTGAGGACTGGAGTTGAGAAACCCTGTGCTAGATAGAGATAGAGAGAAGGTTACATGTTATGTTCCAGATAGCAACAGTTTCGGGCAAAGTACAAAGCTCCCTTCTTTAGGCTGGAGCATAATCTGAATAACATACATGTTACATATATGTATATCTCCTCATCAAGCAATTTATTTAAAGAGATGTATGTTTTTTTTAAAGAATCATACTGGCCTAGGTGGATGCAGCAACGGTTAGATGCTGCATCTGTTTGCCTCTAAGACTGAAAATCGAGCAAACAGCCGATCGCATCTCCCTGAGCAGAGAGCTTCTGACTGTCAGTCACCGCTCGGCCCCCACTTGCTCACTGGAGTGCTGAGCTGTGAAAGGGAAGGGAGCAGATGGCTCAGGCTCTCAGCAGCTCACTGAGAGGTCAAACAAGGTGCCGGTCCAGGCATGTGGGTGGATCAGGACTCCATGGTCTTGTCCGAGTCTGGTCCTGCTCTGTGGCATCAGAAAATGGGTCACAGGAGTGCAGAACAAACTGTACTCCTGTTATTCACAGGAAAAGTACATCTTTAAAGCAGGAACCAATTAATCATTTATCACACATCAGTAACACCTAATACAATTGTTTTTGGTGATTTCAGAAAGACAGCTATCAAATGACATTCATCCCTCACTCCAAAGGAGGAAAAAAATGAACTCTACAATGGGTTACTGATGTGTGATAATTGATTAATTGGCTCCTGCTTTAACTAATACCTTGATGAGGAGATTAAGATATAGATATAACCAATAATCGGGTGAGTTACTCTTCTCATACCTGTGTAATTCCTGGAGCAGTGTCAAGGTGGGCTCCCAATGATCCACGAATACTTGAATAGAAGAAAAGACAGGACACGATCTCCAATGCAAAAAGTTTTACTGAAGTATCTTCATAACATGTAACATAACAGCTACTGTTCAGTTTCAAGCATTCCATGCTCTTCATCAAGCTCTGTGTAATGATTTACAACAAACATTCTACCTATATACAAAAAACACAGGGTGTAGCCACACAGGTGTATCCCATAACACCTTCCTTTCTTACTTAACCCACTTACTTTCTAATATACATCACACTACATAAACTGATCCTAGTTTTCATATCATCCCTAAAAATTCACTAATCTAAATGTAGCGCTACCCCCGCAGGAGCCGCTGGTTTGTTGTTGGGATCCGCACATTGTTACCTCAATGTTGTCTAGGGGTGTAGCTGATGAATAAAGTAGTTAGCGAATGTCCAGTACATGAAGAAAGGATTTCCAATGCTTTATTTCAGGCCCAACATAGCCAACATCAACATGCAGTATGAAGGAAAGGTTGATGAAGCGATAGAGAACTTGCGGTATCAGGCCTGGATATAGAGAGAGCAATCCTGCTCTCAGCAGCACAATAATAGTATTCACCGTTCGTCGCCACTCTAGCCAGAGTGGGTGAAGTGCCCCCGGACAGACTTCTGTCACAAGCCTGGCAGCCAAAGTGTCACTTTGAGATGCTGGGAGGAACAGGCCTCTGCCACAGACCTGGCTCAGTAGATTGAAAGTTGGTCACCAGATTGAAAGTAGGTCACCGGATGACAGCAAGAGTACCTGTCAGCATTCCGGTCACTAGATCCCAGATGGTTCGTTCAAGCTCTGTTGGACAACCTGCCTCCGGGTTCTCCTCAAGCTGACCCCCCAATCGAGCGGCACCCAGCCTGGGATCTTCTCAGTAATTTGGGGGACCCAGTAAGTCACTGGGGCCCCTCTCAGCAATTTGGAGCTCCGCTTAGCATGGGACCCCCGGCCTGGAAGGCCATCGCCATGGTCCGTTGGATGCGCGCACCCTAAAGGTGGATGCCGCACCTGGAACCTCAAATCTGCCGGAAGAACCAATAAAGATGGCGTCTGCCACAGATATACCCCTCCCCAGCATGCCCAACGAGAGGAAAACTCCTCTAATTGGCTGCTGGGGAAAAGTGGCTCTGCCAGAACCCCTCTAGCGCCACCTGTCGCCCAGGGGTGGAAACAACACCCCTGGAGTGCAGACTGACCTACAGGACAGTTCTGGATTGACAGCAGCCCATAATTTAACAAATTGTGAATGGGAGTAAAATAACTCTCCCATTCCCCACTAAATTTAGCGTAGTGCCCATACTGAAAGTAAGGGTGCGCTACATAAACTAAACAGGATATACATTTTTACATACTACCACAATTCATCATAATTGATACATCGTTTCTTGAGATGTTGTTTCATTCCATAGTTCTTCTCAAAGGCAGGGCCGGCGCAACCACCAGGCGGACCAAGCGGCCGCTTGGGGCGGGCAGGTCCGCAGCCTGGGATGGGGCGGAATGATGATTTTTTTTTTTTTTTTCTTCTATTGTCCGCAGTTGCTGCCGTCCTCCAGTTGTGTCCCGCTCCAGGGCTCGAGTCCTGCGGGAACGGCGTCCCTGCTGCACTTTTTTGACAGCAGGAACGCGCGTTCCCTTTGTAGGACTCGAGCAGCGCAGGCAGGCGCGGCGCGCCCCCCCCCCCGCGGCAAGAGAGATCCAAGTGACACTGCATGGGCATAGTTGCCGCTTTTGTCCCCAGCCTCCTCCGCTATCATGAGTAGAGGAGCGGGGGGCGGGACAATTCTGGACTGCCTGTCACGTTAATCAGGATATGATTGGCTGCTAGGAGGCGGTCCTAGCAGCCAATCACTAGTTCACAGAAAATTCAACCCGGCAGCTCCCGCGCCCCTGTGCATTTGGTTCACGATTGTCACGCCTCCTGCTCTCTGCTCTTGTGAAAGGTAGGAGTGGAGAGGGAAGGGAGGAAAATATATGGAAATGTGATGGATGGGGTGTGTGGGGGACAGTGCTGTGTGTGGGGGGGGGACAGTGCTGTGTGTGTGGGGGGGGCAGCGCTGTGGGGGGACAGTGCTGTGTGTGTGTGTGTGTGTGGGGGGGGGTAGTGCTGTGTGGGGGGGGGGATGTGTGATGGGGAAATACTGTGTGGGGGGGTATGTGATGGGGGGCAATAATGTGTGGGGGGATATGTGAAGGGGGGGGCAATACTTTGTGGGGGGATATGTGAAACGGGGGGGGCAATACTGTGTGGGGGGATATGTGAAGGGGGGTAATAATGTGTGGGGGTATATGTGAAGGCAGGTAATAATGTGTGGGGGGATATGTGAAGGGGGGGGCAATACTGTGTGGGGGGATATGTGAAGGGGGGGCAATACTGTGTGGGGGGGATATGTGAAGGGGGGGCAATACTGTGTGGGGGGGATATGTGAAGGGGGGGCAATACTGTGTGGGGGGATATGTGAAGGGGGGGCATTACTGTGTGGGGGGTAATACTGTGTGGGGGGATATGTGAAGGGGGGTAATGTGTGGGGGGATATGTGAAGGGGGGGGCATTACTGTGTGGGGGGTAATACTGTGTGGGGGGATATGTGAAGGGGGGTAATACTGTGTGGGGGGATATGTGAAGGGGGGTAATACTGTGTGGGGGGGATATGTGAAGGGGGGTAATACTGCGTGGGGGGGATATGTGAAGGGGGGTAATACTGTGTGGGGGGGATATGTGAAGGGGGGTAATACTGTGTGGGGGGATATGTGAAGGGGGGGGCAATACTGTGTGGGGGGATATGTGAAGGGGGGGGCAATACTGTGTGGGGGGATATGTGAAGGGGGGGGGCAATACTGTGTGGGGGGGATATGTGAAGGGGGGGGCAATACTGTGTGGGGGGATATGTGAAGGGGGGTAATACTGTGTGGGGGGATATGTGAAGGGGGGTAATACTGTGTGGGGGGATATGTGAAGGGGGGTAATACTGTGTGGGGTGATATGTGAAGGGGGGTAATACTGTGTGGGGTGATATGTGAAGGGGGGGTAATACTGTGTGGGGTGATATGTGAAGGGGGGGTAATACTGTGTGGGGTGATATGTGAAGGGGGGTAATACTGTGTGGGGTGATATGTGAAGGGGGGTAATACTGTGTGGGGTGATATGTGAAGGGGGGTAATACTGTGTGGGGTGATATGTGAAGGGGGTAATACTGTGTGGGGGGATATGTGAAGGGGGTAATACTGTGTGGGGTGATATGTGAAGGGGGGTAATACTGTGTGGGGGGATATGTGAAGGGGGTAATACTGTGTGGGGTGATATGTGAAGGGGGGTAATACTGTGTGGGGGGATATGTGAAGGGGGTAATACTGTGTGGGGTGATATGTGAAGGGGGGTAATACTGTGTGGGGTGATATGTGAAGGGGGTAATACTGTGTGGGGTGATATGTGAAGGGGGGTAATACTGTGTGGGGGGATATGTGAAGGGGACAAGCAGCTGCGCACAAAATGAGGTGCTGCACAGAAAACGTGAAGGGGTACCATTGACTCCTAAATGCACTGAAATGCAAGGTGCAATTTGCCGCACATGTAAATTGCATGGTACAAATGCATCATGCAGTTTCCATGCGGCTGCATTTTTAGAAAGATGCCAGGACCTTTTCCCAGCAGAAAACTCAGGCACAGCAGCCCATTCAAACGAATTGTGTGTCTCGCCTGGGCTGTGATGTAAAGAATCGGAGTAATTGCACAAAACTGCGATGCGGACCTCAGCTGGAAGAAAATGTTACTAATCGGACCTCCGTGAATTTTAATTCAATACCCCTGCTGTAGTGGCTTTGCAAGGAGGGGGGGGGTACGCGAGCCGTGTGACCCCCCTTCTCTGTTAAGTCTCGGCTGTCTCCGCCGAGCTGTTACTGTCTCTGCCGAGTAAAGCCGCCTCCCCCTCCTCCGCCTTTCTAAACAGGGGGAGGGGACCGGTCACCTGACCAGTTTTTTGCATGTCCCGCGCTTATCTGACTAAGGTATTGATTATGGGTCACTCTGTACTGTGAGGGGGGGTCTGCACTATAGGGGTGTCTGTACTGTGTAGGGGTCTTCACTATAGGGGTGTCTGTACTGTGGGGGTCTGCACTGTAGGGGTGGGCATCTGCACTATAGGGGTGTCTGTACTGTGGGGTATGGGGGTCTGCACTGTAGGGGTGTCTGTACTGTGGGGGTCTGCACTATAGGGGTGTCTGTACTGTGGGGGGTGGGGGTCTGCACTGTTGGGGGGTCTGAACTGTGGTGCAGGGTGCTATGTAATGTAAAGGGGTCCAGTGGTGTATGGTGCTGTGTAATGTAAAGGGGTCCAGTATGTTTTACATTTAGTAGTATGGTACTATGGTGTATATTATACTAAGAATTTCTGGTGTGGCGTAGTTACAAAAGCACAAATTAGTGTTTTTTTTATATAAAAAAATTATTGAAAGAAACATTTTTGCAAGGGAGGTGGGTGGCCGTTGGGGGGGGGGGGGGGGGCGCCAAAATGGAGCTTCGCTTGTGTAGGCAGAAATCCTTGCACCGGCCCTGCTCAAAGGCATGCATTATCTCTTAAACATTCTGCATCTCAGTTCACACCTAAAAAAAAGGAGCATAGCAATCAATCGCATATCTCCTTCTTATAGAAACAAATAAAGATCATAATCCCTATACATCCCATAAGGATGTAAGGACTGTAATATGTTGATCCACCATACCTCTCTCTGTTTCAATTTCAAAATCCTCTCCCCACCTCTCTTGTCCCTCAATATTTCCTCCAAAATAAAAAAAATCCCTTTTCCAATTTGTTTTTAGATACAGGCAACCCAGGTTGTTTGTTCCTAATGGTACTGCGATGCTGGACAATTCTGTCTTTGATCTTTTGTGTGGTTTCACCCACATATATCAGATTGCATAGGCAGGTTAAGATGCAAATCACATAAGCAGACTGGCATGTGTGGAAACTATATATATATATATATATATATATATATATATATATATATATATATATATATATATATATACACACACACACACACACATTTTACCATATATTTATGGATAAGCATGTTTTAGTAAGGGCCAGTGTCTTTTAACGATTCTAAAGATGTCCTCACTATAGCTGTGAAACTGCATGGAAAAGGGCAATCTCCCTAAAACCAGTAGTGTATTTAGGTTTTGTGCTGCCCTAGGGCTGACTAAACTTGTGACCCCCTAATTTAAATATGACCCACTCCTTCCTGTCAAGGCCACACCCGTTTCTGTTTAAGACCCACCCTAACATTTTTGAGTTGGCATACTAGTTCTGAAAGCCTGTGGGGGGGGGGGCAATGGATTCCCTTAATTTGCATAGCTTTCCTCTCACTTCCTGTTTGGCTATGGGGCAGGAAGTGAAGGGAAATTTCTGCAATGGGACAGGGATGGTAAAAAATAAACTGACAGGGGCTATAACCCTCCCAAAATGGAAAAAAAAGTGTTGTCTATAGTTCTACTTTAAGCACAAATTTATGATAATTTTATGGAGAAGACTAAGAAGATATAACCATGTCAATGGTGCAGCAGAAAACATATAGCACAGTGAGGAAGGTTTGTGGTCCAGGACCAGGATGATAAGACATTTAAAATTCGAAGCACCATCCCCCGTCTCACAGTTGTAGAATGCCAGCCGTCCGCATACCGGAAGCAATGCAGCCGCTTTATGAGGGCTCTAGACTAATTTGCCAGTCCGCCCCATAAAACTGGTGGGGACTCTTTCCGTGCTGCCCCCCCCCCCCCTGCAAAGTGCTGCCCTAGGCCTGGGCCTTGTTAGCCTAGGCCAGGATACAGCTTTGCCCACAGCTATATTTCTCTCTCCCTGATGTACTCTCCTAATCTCCTGTGAAATTCGACTCTTGGGATATCCCCGTTTCCTAAATTTCTGCCACATCTCTTTAAACATTTGTTCCTTTATGGCTTTTTTCACTTATAATACGTTTAACCCTACAAAGTTGGCTCCGTACAATAGATTTAAATATGTGAAGTGGATGGAAACTATGAAAAAAAGGATTTGATTCCTATCAGTGAGTTTACTAAATAAATTGGATTCTATCTCAGGACTAAACTCATTAGGCATTTCATTTAATCTGTTCAAGGATTCCATGTGTTCCCCCGCCAAATCGCCAAACTATCAACAATGAAGCACCTCCAGGTGGCCCAATGTGTCTTAAACAAATCATTCTGATAGATATACTTCTGTTCAAATGTATTCATAAATGCACAAGCAAATGGCGGAGCAACATTAGAGCCCATTACAACTAAGTTGAGCTGCACAAAAATGAAAAATAATTGTTAAACAGAATGACTTCAAATTGTTTTTCAAACATGGAATCCTTGAACAGATTTAATGAAATGCTCAATGAGTTTAGTTCTGAGATTACATTTAAGATGCATGTGGGAGAGACATCTGTTTCATTTCTACACACTAGGATTTATATTAATAACATGATAGAATCTGATTTATTTGGTAACCTTCGTTAGGTTACTTTCTTCAACTAATAGGTTATTTGGGTTCTCCTCCATCTTTACACATGCCTTCCTCCCCTGCTGCTGTTTGGGTGTCTACACAATCTTATCATGTGTCTCCAGTTTATCTTAGTTTTTATGCCATTACAGTTACTGACATTTCTTGTCAGCAAGTTATGACTTCCCAAGTTCACTTGAAATGTTGTTAATGAGAAGCATTAAAGTATTTGTTACCCCAGCATTTCAAATTCCTGATATGTTCCTGCTGTACCATGTACTTGTATAAAAAAGTATCCTCGTCTCTTTTTTTGCCTCCTTTGTGTGAAATCCTTGGTGTTCCTGCCAGTCCCTCTGTTCTCCTGTAAAAAAAAACTGACCACGGTAGACAGGAGAGCTCACTGTGGTCAATTCCCTATCTGTGTTGGGAACTCGGGCTGCTCTCCTACAATGATCAACCTTGTCCTGACACGCCCCTGCTGCACAGCCATTCCCTGGTAAGCTTGGTGTGCTGTTGCTGCTCCTCCCCCCAGCTCTTATGCAGCTGAGAAGAGAGGCAATGTGATCACCTTTAAAAAAGGGGGGAATAAAGGTATTTACAATGTTTTTTTTTTTTTTTTTATGTTTATACACAAATGTTTGCCTTTCATTTCAATTTTAAACTGAATGGGTTGTTTTACAAAGTGATCATTTACAATCACTTTAACTGACATTGCTCTTTTGTGTTTCATTTTATTTATCAGTTGGTGTTATAAAAAAACTAAATAATTCAGGCTGATCCTGATTCACTACCCTGCTGGAAGGATTTTGGTCAGAAATAAAGGGTGAGCCCAGTAAAGATGTTCTGTGGCTGGAACACTTGCTAGTAGAGTTGGGCAAATGGTTTGGGCCAAAAAAAAAAAGTTCAGCCCGAACATCACCTGTTCATCTGTCGAATGCACAAATTTGTGGGGTGCTTGGTGGGATATTTGCCTAGCACCCCACAATGCACTATGTGCTGCACAGTGCATTCTAAGCCCTGATTGGGCAAACCTTTTGTCCAATCAGGGCATGGTGAATATTTAAATTTGTTAAGGAGCTTTCTGGGAAGCTGGCCACTGCATCCTTAATAACGGATGGGTAATCGGCTGTCAATGGGCTTGCCCACTAACAGCTGAATGAAAAACAAAACATTGCTGGCAATAGAAAAATGTGGAAAAAAAGAGCGTGGGGGTCCCCTTCCAATCCATACCAGGCCCTAACTGTAGAATCAGCTTTTAGATCACTTCCTGTTTGACAAGGTGCGTTCAATTCTCTTGTTTTTTCAGTTGAGGGAGGATTTTAAATTGATAAATGTTTTACAACAATTTGTTCAGTTTCTTGCCTGTATTGAATCATTTTCCTCCTTTCTTAAATGGATGAACACCCATAAGAGGCCATTGTACATAATGTAGATGATTTCCTGTTAATGGGGTCTGCTAATTCTGCCATTTGCCAAAGTTGTTTAAGGTTTACTAGTGGTTGATGATGCAGTGGTGTTCATTTTGCTGCTGTGGAAAGGTTTCTTTATATCCGACCTAGGATTTTTGGGGAATCTCAAGTTCTACAGTTATAATGGAATTTAGTTACCCCCTAAAAAAATAATAATAATTGTTCGGCTGAGGAGTCTTTCTACAACTCATAATAAAAATAAAAGTAATACAGAAGATAGAGTTATCACTAAGGTTACTGGTAGAGATGGACTGAACACCCGGATTTGGTTCACGCCAAAACATTGCAAAAGTTCAGAGCTGAACAATTAACCCTTTGAAGTCTATAGCACCTATACTGTAAAAATCAAAAGTGCCCATTTTGAAGGCTTATATGCAAGTTGTTGGGCATACAATGGGTATGGGGGTCCGGGTATTGCCCTGGGGGACATGTATCAATGAAAAAAAAGTTTGTAAAAAAGATTGTATTTAAATGAGAAGTGATTTACTGATGCTTAAAATAAAATAACAATTAATTCCTTTAGATATAGAGCAGGGGGGGGGGGGTTAGTCTGCCTGTAAAGTGGTGCATCTGTACCATGTATAGAACCTGCTGCAGTAAAAATTATATTTATAAAGTAAAAAAAAATGACATTATCCCTGCAAGCTTTCTTTATTTTATAAACTACGGCTTGGGGAGCCAGTCTGTATGATGAGGCCACAATTCAGTTTACTCGGAACAAGATTACAGATTTTTTGGATAAATTCTGGTGTCTGTTTTGTAGACTTTGGATAGAAATAACAAACTTGGGCTTTGGGTGTTGGTGGTCTCTGCTGTAAAAGTGCCCTAACACACTTCAATATACTGCAGTAAAAGTGCTCTGACACACTGTTGTGGAAATGTGTATTAATGCATGCTGTCAGATGTCTCCCAGCGTCAGTTTTGCTGTAATACGCTCATGCAAGCGTGTTCGCACATACAGATGTTGGTGGAAGACCATTGGCTATGGAAGCCTTCCCTTGGACAGGGCAGATCAGTTTGCTCCTTTAGGGATGTTTGTTTATGCCTCACCAAGAGACTTGCCACCTCATAGTGACTGCATTAACGCTCTAAGCAAGCAGATCTGTGTACATAGGACCCATAGCATAACCATACAAAAAAAGCTTGCCGCATGGCTCTGCACACGACCATCTGTACATGTCACTACTGGAATTCTTTTTGAATATATACATGTGTGCGATTTGGTTCTTTTGAAAAAAGAAGTGTCTGGCTGATTCTGAAGCCACCACCTTCCTTTATTATTATTCATGTTTACAGTATAAATAAAAGCAGTAGAGCATTCTATTGCAGGATTTTGCTAAGCTCAACGTGATACCAGCGTCTGTCTGTGTTACTTGGAGATAAACAAGCGCGCTTTCCCAGCATTATACTGTACAAGAGAGTTATGATTGTGCTTATTAGTGCACATAATTATTTGCTTATAGGAGAAGCTTTATCATTTCCACTACAGCACTTTAATATATTGCACTGAAAGTGCACTAACACACTTCAATATACTGCAGTAAAAGTGCACTAATGCAATTCGATATACTGCAGTAAACGTGCACTAACACAATTCGATATACTGCAGTAAAATTGCACTAACACACTTCAATATACTGCAGTAAAAATTCCCCTGACACTCTACACTGATGCTCTGTACACACGATCGGTCCATCCAGTCTGATGGACCGTTTTCATCGGACCAAACCGATCGTGTGTAGGCCCCATCGGTTATTTATCCATAGGTTAAAAAAAAGCAATCTTGTTTTAAATTTAAAGGATGGATACCTAACCGATAGAAAAAAAACGATTGTTTGTAGGCACGTTCATCGGTTAAGAATCCATGCATGCGCAGAATCAAGTCGACGTATGCTTGGAAGCATTGAACTTCATTTTTTTCAGCACGTCGTTGTGTTTTATGTCACCGCGTTCTGACATGATTGTTTTTTTAACTGATAGGCACTGTAGGCACGACTGACCATCAGACCGTTTTCATCGGATGGACCGATCGTGTGTACAGGGCATGACACACTTCAATATACTGCAGTAAAACGGTCTTGACACTCTACTGTCACACTTCAATATACTGCAGTAAACCTGCCCTGACACACTAAACTGACACTAAAGTAAGAAAGGAAGGTTGCACTACACTATCACTATATTCACACTACACTGATACTTTACACTCACAATATAATCACAATAGCACACTATAACATGCTAACTCGCTAGTAGCAATACACACAGCCCTGTTCCATCTACAGTATCTCCACTGCAAATGGTTGCTCTAGGAAGGAATCTTTTATAGTGTGGGGTGGGTCTATAAGCACTGAACCATGATAGGGCACAGTCATCATTACTTTCTCCAATCATGGCTCTGACAGTGTTCTGTGCCCTGATTGGGCAAAGCCAGTGGTGTTGGGAGGGGGGCCGGAGCCCCAAGTGGGTCCCCAAAAAGCCCCGGGTCTCAGGCATGCACAATTATGTTATTAGCCCAGAGCCCGAGTGCCGCCGCCAAGTGTCAGTGCCAATGCCACTTATCAGTATCACCTGTCAGTGACAATTAGTGCCACGTGTCAGTGCCCATCAGTGCTGCCAATCAGTGTTGCCTGTCAGTACCCATCAGTGCTGCCAATCAATGTTGCCCATCAGTGCCATCTATCAGTGACAATCAGTGCCCATCGGTGCTGCCAAATAGGTGTCCGTCAGTGCTGGCTATCAATGCCCATCAGTGCCACCTCTTAATGCCCATCAATGCTGCCTATCAGTGCCCAGCAGTGCTGCCTTTCAATGCCAATCAGTGCCACCAGTGCCCATCAGTATTGACAATCAGTGCTGCCAACTAGTACCGCCAATCAGTGCCCATTAGTGCTGACAATCAGTGCTGCCTATCAGTGCCCATCAGTGCTGCCAATCAGTGTCACCTATCAGTGCCCATCAGTGGGGCAAAACTGAAATCCGTCTGGTTATTAATGCCACGTGCCGATCTTTAGTATGATAGGTAATCACCACACTACTATTTACAATAAAAAAAAGTTAAATACTCCCGCACAAATAGGCTCTATAACTGCTGCAAAGCACTGGGAGGTTACTCTGCAAGAGAAATAACTAGACAATTAATAGTGTTGCGCTGTTAAATATAATCACTGATAAATAAATAAGTAATAAAGTGTAAACTGAACTCAATACATAATTGAGTATAAAAGTGACTATGTTCTACATAATACATCATCATGGGAATGACAATAAAGTGCCAAGTGCAAAAAATAACAGTGTGCACGTGTGCAAATCACATAAGTGAATATATAGTCTTAATGTGGGGATAAAATCCAATGTCAATAGTCCTCTGAAAAGGGATATATAGGATATCTTATTCTTCTAACTGTGCAAAGCAACACAATTAGCTAGATTCAGAGAGACCGCCGCATCTTTAAGGCGGCGTAGCGTATTTATGCTACGCCACGTTAAGTCACAGAGGCAAGTACTGTATTCACAAAGCACTTGCCTCCTAACTTACGGCGGCGTAGCGTAAATGGGGCCGGCGTAAGCGCGCCTAATTCAAATGAGGCAATGAGACTGGGGGGCGTGTTTTATGGTAATGATTGGTGACCGACGTGATTGACGTTTTTTACGAAAGGCGCATGCGCTGTCCGTGTACTTATCCGAGTGTGCATTGCTCCAAAGTACGCCGCACGGACGTATTGGTTTCGACGTGAACGTAAATTACGTCCAGCCCCATTCACGGACGACTTGCGCAAACGAAGTAAAAATTTCAAATTTCGACACGGGAATGACGGCCAGCTATTTGTTGGAATAACTTTACGCCGGAAAATGCCTTACGTAAACGGCGTATCTTTACTGCGACGGGCGCACCTCCGTTCGTGAATCGGCGTATCTAGGCATTTACACATTCTACGCCGAACTCAACGGAAGCGCCACCTATCGGCCAGCCTAAATATTGCACCTTAAGATACGACGGCGTAGGAGACTTACGCCGCTCGTATCTTAGCCTAATTTAAGCGTATCTGGTTTCCAGAATACGCTTAAATTTATGCCGGCGCAGATTCAGAGTTACGTCGGCGTATCTACTGATACGCCGACTTAACTCTCTCTGAATCTGGCCAAATGTACATAAAATTTGTGACTTTTCTTCTTCTTTGCAAAGAAATAAACTTAAAGTGCAGAGTGATTTCTTCTCTTCCGTGCGGCACACTATAGTAATAGGTGGCCTCTTACCTCACGGCTGTAAGGTATGGACAGCCCGACCAATTAGATCACTTTTCAGAGGACTAGTGACATTTGATTTTATCCCCACATTTTATATTCACTTATGCGATTTGCACATGTGCACACTGTTATTTTTTGCACTTGCCACTTTGTCATTCCCATGATGATGTATTATGTAGCACATAGTAACTTTTATACTTAAATATGTATTGAGTTCAGTTTACACCAGTAGCACTTTATTACTTATTTATTTATCAGTGATTATATTTAAAAGCGCAGCACTATTTACAATTGTAGCGCTCACCCCCGAAGGAGCCGCTGGTGATTGATTGGGCCTGTACTCTGCTCTAACACCCCCAATAATTTGGTCTCACTCCCGACACAGCTGTGGTGCAGTGCTGGTGTGAAGCTCAATAATAAAAAGACAGGTGAATAGACACAGATTATATTCATTTTACCTGTCTTGTTACCCGGACATACGCTGCCACACCTGTTTGGAGAATTAACAAGCCTCACAACAGATTATGTTAAAGCAAAAGGTAAATTTACTAAAACAGGTTTATTCGTTAACATAGAACCACAATTGGTATACAATAATGAGACAAAAGGTTGTAAATGGCAATCACCTGAGAGCCACCTTTATTGCTTCAGCAGGACTGTCTCCAAGTGGGACTAATGCTCTGGCAACGATCTCAGCACTAGGCACCTTCCCACTTCCAACACACCATGTAGACATTATGAAACCCACTATGCGGCACACAGTATTTGGCAAGAATGATATATCACAGTATAATTAACTTAATGTTCCCCCTACAGTCTCTAGTAAGTGGTAACAGCACTGCAAGGTCTTGCAGTAGGAATACAGTATAGTCTCTGGTCTTCTTTCTTCTGTCTTCTGCTAGCTACTGTGAGACAAAGATTGTAATCCAAAGGGTGATCAATAAAGCAATGTAGAACAACATAGAACGGTAGCTTAAGTTGTGAAAAGTATCTGTGTACTCTTTCTTAGAAATGTACCTCCAGCGGTAGTCACTAAATAGTTAAATCAGGCTTGAGGCCTATGCACAGGTGACTCTATTGAACTGAACTGTTCCGTGGAACTACCGGTCCCAGCAACACTATGCAATCCGTCTAGGTGTATGAAAAGCAGTACAAAATTCTGGGCATCAGCCCTCTCACCACACGAGGTCCAGACAGATGGATGCCTCTGCTCCACAGGATCTCAGTCTAATTGCTGCGACCACACTGTCACGCTGTTCAGTTTCACAGACGACCGGGAGTCCTCAGTTACCTCCTTCAAGGGTCTCTGGTTCGACCACAATGCTGCGCTGTTCAGTTTCACAGACGACCAGGAGTCCTCAGTTACCTCATTCAAGGGTCTCTGGTTCGACCACACTGCTACTCCAGCACGCTGTGGTATAAAGCAGAATCAAAAGGGCTGCTGTTCTGCTCCACACGATGTAGGCCAGAGCTCTATGGATCCCACACACCTACAGAGCTCTGCTGGCAGGCAATGCGTCCCAGGAACAAGAGACCAAGATGGCCACCACTGGGGCTTTTATCTCCTACCCAGCATACACTTCAGCCCCGAGTGTTCATGGGTAGGTCATTTGCATAATATTTCACCATGTTCTTGAAAACAAAAATAAATGAAGTCCATTTCACATTTTAGACACTAGGTGGTGCCAAATTCCAATTTATAGCATTAGTCATGGAATAACACTGCACAACATTAATATAAAATAAAAGGCAAAAATGCCTGCGCTACACAATGAACTACTAGAGGTAAAATAAAAAAAGTATCAGTAAAAGGCCTGCGGCTAAGCACTGTTATGTTTTTCCAAACCAGGAAAAAATAAAGTGTAGCGTTAACTTACTGATCAATAACGTAACAATAATGGTGGAACCCTCTAATGTATGGAAATCTCAATAAACTTCAATATTACCACAATTCCAGTCTCTGTGATATGTAACATCACATATAATACACATCAAACTGAAAAAAATATATACAAATTTAACTTAGCAGGGATGGTGAAAACCCCTCCTATAGATATTTCCCATACAAACTAACTTCAAGTGCAGCAACTTTTTAGTTGGGAGGTTCCCACCATTATAGCACTTTGGATTTTTTTTTTTTTTTTAGATTGTTACACTTAATTTTA